>NW_009198464.1:17162-20267 GCF_000690835.1 Fulmarus glacialis | reverse complement strand
TCTGTGAGAAGATGCCAGAAGCTGCCCCTGTATCCAACAGAGCCAATGCCAGCTGTCTCAAAGATGGATCTGCCGTAGGCCAGAGCTGAGGTAATCAGCGATGGTGGTAACGCCTCTGTGATGACATATTTAAGAAAGGCTAAAAATGTTGCACAACAGCAGCTGGGAGAGAGGAGTGAGAATATGTGAGAGAAACAACTATGCAGACACCAAGGTAGTGAAGAAGGAGGGGGAGGAGGTGCTCCAGGTGCCATAGCAGAGGTTCCCCTGAAACCCATGGTGAAGACTATGGTGATGCAAGTTGTGCCCCTGAAGCCCATGGAGGTCCACGGTGGAGCAGATATCCACACTTCAGCCTGTGGAGGACCCCACACCGGAGCAGGTGGATGTGCCCCAAAGGAGGCTGCAGCTGGTGGAGAGCCTGGACAGGAGCAGGCTCCTGGCAGGACCTGTGACCCCGTGGAGAGAAGTCCACGCTGGAGCAGGTTTTCTGGCAGGACCTGTGACCCTGCGGGGGATTCATGCTGGAGTGTTCCATTCCTGAAGGACTGCATCCCTGTGGAAAGGACCCATGTTAGTGCAGTTTGTGAAGAACTGCAGCCCGTGGGAAGGACCCATGCTGGAGAAGTTCATGGAGGACTGTATCCCATGGGAGGTACCCCATGCTGGAGCAGGAGAAGAGCGTGAGGAGGAAGGAGCAGCAGAGACAACGTGTGATGAACTGACCGTAACCTCCATTCCCCATTCCCCTGTGCCGTTCAGGGGAAGGTGGTAAAGAAGTTGGGAGTGAAGTTGACCCTGGGAAGAAGGGAGGGGTGGGAGGAAGGTGTTTTAAGATTTTTTCTTATTTCTCATTATCCTATTCTGATTTGATTGGCAATAAATTAAATTAATTTCCCCAAGTTGAGTCTGTTTTGCCCATGATGGTAATTGCTGAGTGATCCCCCTGTCTTATTTTGACCCATGAGCCTTTTGTCATATTTTCTCTCCCCTGTCCAATTGAGAAAGGGGAGTGATAGAGCAGCTTGGTGGGCACCTGGCATCCAGCCAAGGTCAACCCACCACATGAACCCACATATTGTTACTCAATTTTCAATCAGAAGAAGAGGATGTTTTTGCTAGGGAAAAAAATGATTAGCTGCAAATTGTTTATCCAATTTTAATTATCAAATGAAACTGGAATAAATCATTTAGTAAAGCTCTCATAAATTTTAAGCTACCTTGAAGCTGTGGACACTTAAAATTTTCCTCTTTTTAGATGTCTATGTTTAATTAATAAGTGTATCTTACATATATGTCATAAATGGTTGGCTTCCTTTTATTTGACACTGTGCCCAAAGTTTATTACTTTCTAGTGCAAAAGTGAAAGATTATCATTCATAAGTTAAAATAAACTGAAATTGATGACCCTGAGACATGTAGTATATATGGAAGCAGGACAGGAAACCTAATTCTGAAAGTTGCTTCATAAATAATTAATGATTTTTCTAGAAATAGTCCATGATCTTTTTATGACATTTTGTAAGTCCTAAAGTTTTTATTACCATGAGTTCCCTACTGCTGCAGTTGTAAGCTAGTTTTGCAAATGTATAAAACATATAGTTGGAAGGGCAGCAAAACCAGGCATTTTGGCCCCACAGTGCACATTGTCTTAGTTTAGGTAATATTCTCAGGCATTTCTAATTAGCTGACACATTCAACATAGAACTTAGTAGCTGATATCTTTGTTAAATAACTAACTAGAAAAAAAAACAAACAACAAAAAACAGATAAAAAGATGGAGCTGCCTCTGGAGAAAGGCTTAGAAATGATAGAGTTGCACTAAGAATTCACAAGAAATAATAGAAGCAATTAGTTTTCAGGTTCTTTGTCCTTATGTAACGTACCTAAGGCCAGAGCATGACTTTGTGGACTTAGTCTCCACTTTGTGTTTTACTTTTTTTGCATTCATTCTGATATTTCAAAGCTTAATTTCTATTCCATAGCTATGAATGAACAGATAAATAGTTTTGTGCAATGGCTGGTTAAGCATAAACCATTTCTGACACATATACTGTTCATGTTAATTTAAAATGGAATTCTGGCAAAAAGCTTCCTATAAGAATTCATTGTCTCTAAACATTTTTACTAGTGAAATTTTGTCATTAGAGTATTTTCGGAAATCAAACCTATAGGAGGGGAAAAGATAAATCATATGTTTTGCTGTTCTTTTTTTTTTTTTTTTTTTAAGGGAAGTTTTCCTTCCCCCTTTATTTGCCCAGTTCTAATTTACAGCAAGAAGATAGTTTGAAGAATCTAACAGAATTATTAATGCTTTTTTGGAAACAATAGTAATAATATAGCATAGTATGCTCATTTGAGACACGCAAAACTGGGAATTCTACTTAATCAGGGTATCAAATTTAAGCTCAAAGATACTGGGACGTATGTGGCAAGTCACATTAGGATTCATGAACAACACTTCAATGTCTTTCCAAATGTGCTTAACTTGGGAACCCATCTTTCGCATGTTATTCAAAATTACTGTAGATCTCACATGGTTTCAGATGGAAAGTTATAAAAGCTTTCCTTTTTGCTTCATAGTCTTGGCAGAGAGTAAGCCAAACTTCACAATTTCAGAGATTAATATGAAATTGTGTAGTAAACAAAAAAAATCTTATGGAAAGATAGCATTCAAGGGCAAGTCCTGCCTGACCAACCTAGTGACCTTCTAGGATGGAGTGACTACATCAGTGGACAAGGGAAGAGCTACAGATGTCATCTATCTGGACCTCTGTAAGGTCTTTGACATGGTCCCCCACAACATCCTTCTCTCTAGATTGGAGAGTGTGGATTTGATGGGTGGACTGTGCAGCGGGTGAGGAATTGGTTGGATGGATGCATCCTGAGGGTAGTGGTCAATGGCTCAATGTCCAGATGGAGATTGGTGACAAGTGGTGTCCCTCAGGGGTCCGAATTGGGACTGGTACTGTTTAATATCTTCATCAATGACATAGACAGTGGGATTGAGTGCATCCTCAGAAAGTTTGCAGACGACACCAAGCTGAGTGGTGCGGCTGACACGCCTGAGGGACGGGATGCCATCCAGAGGGACCTGGACAAGCT
>NW_009198464.1:8374-16922 GCF_000690835.1 Fulmarus glacialis | reverse complement strand
GAGGGAGGTGATTCTGCCCCTCTACTCTGCTCTGGTGAGACCCCACTTGGAGTAGTGTGTCCAGCTCTGGAACCCTCAGCACAAGAAAGACATAGACCTGTTGGAGTGGGTCCAGAGGAGGGCCACGAAAATGATCAGCGGGATGGAATGCCTCTCTACGAAGAAAGGTTGAGAGAGTTGGGGTTGTTCAGCCTGGAGAAGAGAAGGCTTTGGGAAGACCTTATTGCAGCCTTTCAGTCCTTAAAGGGGGCCTATAGGAAAGATGGGGACAAACTTTTTAGCAGGGCCTGTTGCGACAGGACAAGGGGGAATGGTTTTAAACTAAAAGAGGGTAGATTTAGACTAGATATAAGGAAGAAATTTTTTACAATGAATGAGAGTGGTGAAACACTGAACAGGTTTTCCAGAAAGATGGTAGATGCCCCATCCCTGGCAACATTCAAGGTCAGGTTGGACAGGGCTCTAAACAACCTGACCTATTTGAAGATGTCCCTGCCCATGGCAGGGGGGTTGAACTAGATGACGATTAAAGGTCCCTTCCAACCCAACTATTCTATGATTCTATGAATTCCATATTTTTCTTAGATGTGATTGTGACCTAGATATCAAAGTCAGTCTCCAATGATTTATGTAGTGGCGACCTTGCTTTTATAGTCTTCCTTTTTCTTCTATTTCAATAAAAATTTCTTATCTTCCCTTTATTCTCTTTATTCTCTTCTGCTTTGACAATTCTTCACTTCAAAGCATTCAGATGTTTTTTCTGTTTGACTTACACATAGAGACAATTGAGACATGCACACAGTCTACCATTATCAGAGTAATGCCTACCATTTGTAATAGTGAGACTCTTCAGAAACTAGGAGAATCTTGTGAATCAAGCCTTAGACCTCAGTTCAATCATATCTTTTAAACATATTCTTAAATTCATCTTTATTTAGCAAAACACAGCAACCAAATTCTGAGTGCTGCTGATTTCACAAGGGATTGAGCACTTCCCCAACACAAAAGGAAACACAAATGCCTCAACTTCTGAATTGGGATATTAACAAGGATGGTAGTTCAACTTTGTATGTAGGTGACTGGTAGATGAGTATTATGAATGTGGGTTTTGTTCATCATTGTTTTTCTCCTTACAATGCCATTCTTGCACTAAGTTGCTAGTTACTACCTCTGGCTGCTAATTTCCATTTTTTGTCACATATGCCAGACAGCTAGGTTCAGTAATGTCTGACTTGCAGACCCTCTTACTAATTGTTATGTTATGGCAATAAAGAACAGAAACAAGTGCATTCTCTGTGTTCCATCCTCTACCCATAAGCATGGCTGCAGTCAAATAATTCTATCTTTAGGTCTTGTGTTCTTTAAAAAAAAAATCTTTTCACATGATCATATGCTGCCTGTTTTAGAAATATGGTAGTTTCTTCTGTTTGGAAGAAAAAATGAAGTTCTGTGCAAAATTACTTAGAGAAAAAGTATCTTAACATGCTTTCTGGGCACATAACACAATCTCTGTTTTATTTTGTTTTGTATGGAACAAAAGGTATCGTGGAGAAAGATACAGCTAGAGAGATAACAAGAATGGGAACCAGTATGTAAGTCATCCAGGCTGATAGACAGACAAGATTTTCAAAAAGATATGGAAAACAAAGAGTAAAAATTGTAGTGAAATCTGTAAATGAGATAGTATCAAATGATAGTATCAAAGCAATATGAGCCTTCAAATATAGAAGCATGTAGAGCATATAGTATTGCAGTCAGAGATAATGGGAAGCGAATATAGAGGTAAGATGGAAAACTCATCATGGAACGAGTAGAATAAAGTGGAACTGAAATACCTGTGTATTTAACGTTCCCTCCACCTGGCAGTCAAAGCTCAATATAGGCAAAGCACAATCAAATCCTCACTCGCAGTAAACGCTACTATCAAGGTGTGACTCAGAACTGCATGGTCTAATTCCACACTCTCAGATGTGAAGAACAGTCAGATTACTTTGCATGTTGTTTGCTTTAACCTTTTGTTTAATTCTTCAGGCTAAACTTCTATGTTTTCTCATCACATTCAGTATGAGAGCAGATGACGGTGGACATCCAAAGTGACACCTCACTGCTCTCACAAAAGAAGCATGGAACCATTAAACTCTCCTTTACAATATATATACACACAAAGCTTGATGATGATTTTGCAGATACAAAAAACCAAGAGCTTCTCATGTTTGTTATTATTATCAAAGTGATTGCTTGTGTTTCCCTTTTGGTTTGCTGTATTCACTTTTACCTTTTGCATTTTGGGCAAAAACTCGTCAGTATTAGAGTTTTGTGGTGATGGATGCATTTGGACAATGCAAGGAAACTTCTTATCAATTTTCTTCTAATGTGCTAGACAGAACGACTTATATTTATCAACAAAAAGGTTTCCTCCCATTCTTCTTCCACCTTCTCCTGTTTCTTAACATCTTTTTGAAAATGGCAACTCCAGAACATTTTTTCCATACTGTCTCATTAATGCTGTATATAATGACAAAATCGGTACTCTTTCTCACTGCTTTAAAATAAGTATGACATTTAGTCACATGGCTATGACATTGCCTTAGCAATTCATGTTCAATTGCATGGCTAATTAAGGATTTCCAGAATACATCCTCCATTAACTTGCATTAGTTGTTCCTAAATATATTGCTTTGTACCTGATCTTCTATAAATAATTTTGTTTGACTAGCTAAATTTGTTCAAATTCATTCAGTCTGACTTTTCTGTTCTCTTTGCTCTTTACCTTTCTATCAGGCTTTTGGTATCAGGAAGTTCTTTGTTACTGTATTTTCTTCCTGGACAACACTGGAAATGTATTTACTGCTCTGGAATCCAGGGAAACCACCCATTGACAATGATTTCTCACTGAGCACTATTTGGGAGATAGCAGTCAGTTCTCAGATCTGTTTGACTAATAAATACTACATTTTTATTCTGAAAGAGTTTTTAAATAAGTATAGATCTCTTCTAGTAAGCTTTATCAATGCCTTAAAAAGCCTAAGTGTATCTGTGTTTACATGAGTTGCTTTTGATGCTTCTGAAGAAAGCAATGTCAAGGGAAACCCTCCAAAAATATATACTAAAAAAGATTTGAAATGAGAGAGAAGTAATTGGAAAGGGGAGAGTGAGACAGAATAATAACTGGTAGTAAAGCTGGGCTGCATCTGAAAAAAAATATGGCTGAAAGCTAAATTGGTAACTTTTATGGTCAGCTAGAGAGGAAAGGGTAAAATATTGTCCAGGGAGAAGACATGGGCACAGTGTCAAGTAAATATATCATGGTATATATCATGGTGTATATCAGGCAGCTTACAGACCAGCTTGAAAAGAAGACGAAGGATCTTTTGGAAAATATTATGGTTACCTTCTGGAAAATGTGTCCAATTTTCCTTCTGTGGAAACTAGGGTCCAGAAGGCATCTGCATGGACCTATGTCTTTTCCTGTTATGGAGTCAGTATCTGTATGGAACAAACTGAAGTACTGAAAAGCACCCCTACTTCTGGTGGTACAGATGTTTATTTCTACAAGCTAGAGAAAGAGTAGACAAATGAATATGGGAAAGAAGAACAAGTAAAATACTAGAAAGAAATAATTTTTATCCAGATGCTTTTAACAAGGTAGGAGTCTCCGAACATTAATATTTTAATTGTCACTGATTTTAAATAGAATGCATTAAAGATTTTTCCAGGAGGCTTCAGCTTTGATTCCAGAAATAGCTGGAAAGGCCTTAACTGAAATGTATCCTAGAGAAGTCTAAAGAGATAAAAGGACAACAGAAGCCAATTTAGATCAGTAGGAACATAAAAAGTAATATCAAGCTGTAGACTCTTAAAAAATTAAACAATATGCTAGTGGGGAAGATTAATACAGAAATAAAAATAAATAGAAACAAGTTCCAAATCACAAAGAAAAATGAATGCCTTTTTGCAAAACATTATATGACAAGTAGTTATGAGATTTTCAAATATATACACAGTAAACAGAGTATGTGATAGTTTCCCTATTCTAAATGTCATGAAAATTGTTAGAGAGAGAGAAGACAAAGAACTGACAGATCTGTCAACTAGCTATATACATTTTACAAAATAAGAATGTAGCAAATCTCTCTGCTAAGAAGCATGTTCTTCTCTCATGCTGTGGATCTCCTATTAAGATGATCTTTCTTGTAGCTGCCAAAGAAAAATGTGTAAATGTTTCTTTGTGTGCACATTGGCATTCAGGTCCTAGAAAACCAAAGATCAGGAATGTGCAAAAGATGACATGGAACTCATTGTCTCCTGCCCTTTCTCTAGTCGCAGCTGGTAGTTCTTGGAAGAATATTATAACACTTCCCCTGATTCACTGCTGAGAAATGCAGTTCAGTTTTTAAATGTGAAATAGAACATAAAAGTTTGGTGATGATAATTTAAGAAACACTGTAAATGTCAATGACACAGCAAAACAATAAAAAGAAATGCAGAAGATTAGAAATGAAATCAATATAAGATTTGTCTGGGAAAAAAGACATTAGGACATAATTATCTATTCTAAAACACTGATATTCAGTATGAAAAAAAGAATGAAAAATTTGGAATGAAGAAACATGAAAAAATCTTCAAGGTCTGTACAAGTAATGTGCATATAGGAAAAGGACAGCACACTTTTGGTCTTCTATAAAGGTATAGAATCACAAAAAGACTGAGGTTGGAAGGTATCTTTGGAGGTCATCTGGTTCAACCCCCTTCTCAAGCAATCTCAGCTCTCTCAGCCTTTCCAGCCCCTTAGTCATCCTGGTGCCTCTTCGCTGGACTATTTCTAACATAGTACTAAAATTATCTCCTCTAACTGAAATATTCTTTTTGGTCATTAGGACCACTTTCCAGAATGACACTGACAATTTAGACAGAGTTCAGAGTACAAGAAAACAATCACTATCAGAAGAGTAGAAAGAACAACCTCTGAGGAGTTAACTTTAAGAAAAGAATAAAATTTCATAGCAGCTACAAATATTCAGAAGACTAAATTCCAAGGAGAAAGTGGAATGATTTAGGGTGATAAATGAAGATTAATTAGGAATAATGGACTGAAACAAAGGGCAGCAAAAATTAGAGTGAGGAGTATAAAATTTCCTGACAGAGAGAAATCTCTCAACCTCTGGGCTAACTTTCTAAGGCAGTTACAGAAACTGATTTGCTCATGATTATTATTACTGCTCTGAAAAACAAAATGCTATCAGATCTTGCAGAGATCAGTGATACATTAACAGCTCAATGTGTTAGGTGATTTAGTGTATCTTTTATCTTTCTCTTTGATGATTGTGATTTTCATACCTTACTCTCTGTTTACAGTAACATGTTTTTGAAACTAAAATACTCTTCATTACTAGATATTATTCATCACGGATGCGGGATAGAAGAAATTGATACAATAAATGTTCAAAAGTATGCATTCTGTTATAATTTGAACAATAAGAAACAATTAAAAGAATTTGCTTTGTTAAAACTGCTAGTTACCGGGAGCGGCCAGTGCATTGTCATAGAAACTTCAGGAAATAGTTGCTATAACACCTCAGAACTGGTAAGGCAGTATAGTGTTAAACAGAAAGCAAATTATTTCATCGTCAGTAAAATCCACTGCACCTAGTTTTCTAGATTCCTGTTCTTTGTTCTCTAGAAACAAACATCTTAGTATCGTCAGGCCCCTCAGTTTGCAACAGTCCCTCTTCAATGTCTATAATTATTCTTTTGTCTTTTGTAACCTTGTCTCCATCCTGCCTATTCCTTCAGTCTACCTTTATGACATCTGGTCCAGCTGATCCATGATCACATTCCTTGGGTTCCAAGCTTGTCTTCTAATCTTCCACTCCACATACTAACAATAAGCCCCCTTCCATGTCCACTGTTTCACCTCCCAGTATGTCACAGACTCTAACTACAGATTTGTTCTCTTGAGTGGACAAAAAGCTGTAGACAGTGTAGATATTTTGCAGCTTTGCAGTGCAGCGTTACTTGGGCAGCTGGAACAAAGGTATGTTACTTGGTCACTTGCCTGCTATCAAATGCAACAGGTAATGATTGAACTTTATATTCCTTTCTCTCAATGGGCTAAAGGGTAATGACTTTGGACTTCAGGTTATTACTGCTACTGTAGATCTTTCTATTGGTATTTGGTAGAGACATGGATCATGCAAAACACATTTGATTCAAAAGCAGATATTACAAGTATACATTTCTGTAGGAATTCTGTTGTAATGCAACAGATATTACATTAGATTGAAATATTTTTTTGAATCTTGTGTTGCCTTGTATTGCCTAAAGACAGACGAAACATGTCCTCTGTTTGCTTAAAAAAGTACTTAATTCCATGAATGAAAAAGTAAACCTCTAAGGCAGTGAAATAATTATTTTAGTTTTATTATACTGAGTGCTTTTTAACAAAAGTTTGTGATGACACTATTATTCTAGCAAACTGCCACTGGCGAATATAGCTAAAGAGTTAGTTACATAAACAACTGCTGGAAGAGTGGCCTTCTGAGAAGGAAAGGAATATTTGCAGTGCCCAGAGACCCTCTTCCCTAGCTCCATGAAAGGCAGCTGAGTTTGTCATATTGAAAGGTATGTTGTTTAAGGGCCATGTTTCCTCACTTTGTGGCAAATACTCTTCCCCTAAAGGTGCGCTTTTAGTAAGTTCCTTCTGCTATTACCTGCAGGAAGATCAGTTATTTCCACTACAACTGGAGGTAGCTGTTTGGCTCACTAGAATCTTTTTCCCACATTTGCACTGGGTGTTTGCCACGCTGCAAGCAATGTCACGTAATGAATACTACTTCCAGTGATGGGGCATCCACAACTTCTCTGACCTACTTGTTCCAGTGTCTCACCACCCTTATTGTAAAAAATTTCTTCCTTATATCCAATCTAAACGTACCCTCTTTCAGTTTAAAACTGTTGCCCCTTGTCCTGTCACTACAGGCCTTGGTAAAAAGTCTCTGTCTTTCTTATAAGCCCCCTCTAAGTACTGAAAGGCCACAGTAAGGTATCCCTGGAGCCTTCTCTTCTCCAGGCTAAGCAACCCCAACTCTTTCAGCCTTTCCCCATAGGAGAGGTGTTACAGCCCTCTGATAATTTTCGTGGACCTCTTCTGGACCCTCTCTAACAGGTCCATGCCTTTCTTGTACTGGGGACCCCAGAGCTGGATGCAGTACTCCAGGTGGGCTGTCCTGAGAGCGGAGTAGAGGGGGAGGGTGGGAGGGAGAGTGGCCTGCTGGCCACGCTTCTTTTGATGCAGCCCAGGATACGGTTGGCCTTCTGGGCTGCCAGTGGAGATTGCTGGCTCATGTCCAATTTTTCATCCACCAGTATCTGTGAGTTCTTCTCCACAGGGCTGCTCTCAATCCCTTCATCCCCCAGCCTGTATTGATACTGGGGATTGCTCTGACTCAGGTGCAGGACTTTGCACTTGGCCTTGTACTTCATGAGGGCCTATTCCTCAAGCCTCTCAAGGTTCCCCTGGATGGCATCCCTTCCCTCAAGCATATCAACTGCACCATTCAGCTTGGTGTCATCTGCAAACTTGCTGAGGGTGCACTCAATCTCACTATGTATGTCATTGATGAAGATATTAAATAGTATTTGTCCCAGTATGGACCCTTGAAGGACACCACTCGTTACTGGTTTCCACTTGGACATTAAGCCATTGACTATAACTCTTCGGACACGGCCATTCAGCCAATTCCTTATCCATCTAATGATCCATCCATCAAAACCATATCTCTCCAATTTGGCAGCAAGAATGTTGTGGGGGACCGTATGAAAGGCCTTTTGGAAGTCCAGGTAGATGACATCCATAGCTCTTCCCTTGTCCACTGATGCAGTCACACCATCGCAGAAGGCCACTAGATTAGTCAGGCATGATTTGCCCTTTGTGAAGCCATGTTGGTTGTCTCTAATCATCTCCCTGCCTTCCATATGTTTTGATATGTCTTCCAGGAGGATCTGTTTCGTGATCTTACTGGGCACAGAGGTGAGGCTGACTGGTCGGTAGTTCCCAGGGTCTTCATTTTTACCCTTTTTATAAATAGGCATGATGTTTCCCTTTTTCCAGTCACTGGGGACTTCGCCTGACTGCCATGACTTTTCAAATATGATGGAGAGTGGCTTGGCAACTACATCAGCCAATTCCCTCAGGACACTGGGGTGCATCTCATCGGGTCCCATGGATTTGTGTATGTTCAAGTTCCTCTGGTGGTCTCAAACCTGATCTTCACTTAATATAATAGGTAATTCATTCCCCTAGTCCCTGTCTTGAGGTTCAAGGACTTGAAAGATATGGGAAAAGTGATCACCAGTGAAAACTGAGGCCAAAAAATTGTTGAGTACCTCAGTCTTCTCCATGTTCATTGTCACCAGTTCTGCTGCCTTATTTATGTTTTCTTTATATTTATATTTATATTTCCCTATATATTTTCTTTAATCTTCCTTTTCTGGCCAATGTAGTTGTAGAAACCCTTCTTATTCTTTGCATCCCTTACCAAATTTAGCT
>NW_009198464.1:0-8337 GCF_000690835.1 Fulmarus glacialis | reverse complement strand
CATCTGGGCAGCATTGCTACATTCTTCCCAGGATACACGTCCCTGGTTCCACTGCCTATACATTCCCTTCTTACACTTTAGTTTGACCAGTAAGTCCTTACTGAGCCATCCTGGTCTCCTGCCTTCGTTGCCTGACTTCTTACACATGGGAATCAAGAGCTCTGGTGCTCTAAGAAAAATGTCCTTAAGGAGCTGCCAGCTCTCTTGTGCTCCTTTATCCCTGAGGGCATCTTTGTCTGTGCACTGCAAAAGGATGCAGACGGCTTAAAAATGTAGATCAATTATTTATTAATTAACACACAGAAAAACAGGTAGGATGTCATGCATTTATCTGTTCATCACCCCTGATAAGACAGCCAGAAAACTTTGCTTGCAAGGCAGGCATCAGTCCAGAGCAGTTCCACTGCTCCCTGGATGGATGCTTAGCATTTCTTATTTGACATCTTCCACTAAATCTTTTGGCACTGATAAAACTGATGACACTGATCAATAACTGACCAGCACTCTGTTGTTTTGTTGTTCTGTTTTGTGTTGTTTGTTTGTTTGTTTTCTTTTTATTTTTAGGATTATGTATCTTTCCATGTTGATGTTTTTCCTCTTGAATCCTTGAGATAGCAATGATTCCTACCTCAACCATCTGACTTCTGTCTGCAATTTTACTTTTCTTACCTTTCTAACAGCTCTTTCTCCACACAATTTAGCAATTTCCTCAGAAGTCTGAGTCAAGGTAAAATTGTGCTGGTTTAGTGCTGGGCCTTGGATACTTGGGACACAGGCAACCAAACTCCCAGGAGAGATGGAAGCTGGAGGAATTTACAGAAGGGGTAACAAGGAGAGAAAGTTACAGTGTTAATCAGAAGTTGAATGTGTTAACTTCCAGGCAACAAATTCTGCTGTTTCTCACTGAAAATCAGACAGTGCTTTTTGTCCAAAGTGGTTCTCGGACGCACTACTGGGAAGACAGAACAGAAAAGAATTTTTGTGTGTTCCCAAGTCTGATTTTTAAAGTAAAGACTTTACTATCCTGAACAGCTGTAAAGACAGCCTCCATCTCTTTGATTCACAGATAGGAATATCAGATCTACTAGCTAGAGTTAAATGTGAAACCATGCAAATTTGCGTATATACAATATCACACAGGGCTACTGCCTCACCTAGATCTTATGAAAAATATAATTCCTGAAGGTAGCACTCTTTGTTTTCTAATTCTATAAATTTGTTTCTTTCTGTTTATTGACAGGTATGAACCCAGGATACAGATTCGTAAGAGGAGACAAACTCAATGGTATTTCTGTAATTATTTAAAAGTTTGCTTTACTTACTTTCAGGCTAGATGGATAACCCTTACAAAACCAATGCCAAAATGAGGGCAAAGGTTCTGTTGGAACTTGAATACATTCAACAATATATGCAGCTATCTGGTATTTGATGCTATCTACGGTACTGGGAATCACACTTTTAACTGACAGAGCTTCATAACAGAGAGAAGGCACTGAAGAAGGTATACTGCAGGAGCATATGTTCTGTTAAAGCAGTTAATACTGCCTGATAAAGCACCTTGAGCTAGAAGTGATTAAAGACCATGACCATGACACCCCTCTCCCCAACTTACATGGTGAAGGCAGGATTGTGTTCATTGCGTTTCTGAGTGAAAATTAGGGGACTATATAGAAACACATTTTTTTTCAAGGATAGACGGAAGCACTTTGCTATTTGTCTTCATAAAAAGGAGAGGAACTCCATGAGAGAAGGAAACTATGCTGGCTCCTTTCCAGCTATAGAAAATCAGTAGTGGTAGTGAGAACCTTACAGGAATCTCGACTTGCACACTCCTAGTAGTTTACTTTCTAATTATTTAAGCAGCTGTGATGAGGGTGCCTTGATGGCTATACTATGGTCATTGAAGAGCTTACAACTGGGATTTTGAAACGCAGACACTATTATTGGATCAGGAGTTCATATTGTTTTGTGACTAAAATGATGCTCAACATTACTTAATTTATTCCCTATTTATGTGAGCACTTACAATGAAAATTCACCCTTCTCTTTTTGTATGGTGAAACCATGTTCAGGTTATAAAGTCAGTAGTCCTTTATAAGCATTTTCCATGTTTAGCCATAAATGGTTTTCTACATGAAAAGAGTAATTTTATTCTACTGGCCAGACCAAAAAAAAGGAAGCTGATTTTATGCATATTTAAAAATAGAACATTGTGTTTTGTAGCTGGTGTTTGTTTACTGTAATTGTGTTCAAAACTGGGCTGGGCACCCTGAGGGAAGGACAATAAAGCAATTTATTTAGCTGATATAGTCTCTAAGAGGCCACGCTGTTCGTGAAGTTTTGATACTAACCTGAATTAAAAATGTGTTTAAAAAAAGAAGGGTTTATCTGCAGCCTTCTTAAATTCTTTTGCATGGGCAAATAAATAATGCCCTAAATATGCCCTAAATATTTGTTTGAAACAAAGAAACAAAAATTCAGTGAAAATCTTGTCCTTTTCCAGGAATGATGAGTATAAATAACCACTATCACCAGATCTGTTGTTGCTGAGTTTTTCTTTTTTTTTTTTTAAGACCACTCTCCATTGATTCTCAAAATTTGTAAAGATTTGTGGTAGATTATATCATAATTTTATAGATTAATGATGGTAAAATTTTACACATATATTTATATTTTAAAATTTGATAAATTTTATTCACATTTTTATAAATGTTCAGAGCATTGGAATATTTATTATGTTATTCAGGAGTGTCAAATATTCTATCTGACGAAACATTTTCCATTTTGGCCTAAAGAAAAAGAAAAAAACCTAAACAAAGCCAAATCCATAATATCTGCTGTCCATCAAACTACCATTTGAGCAACATACACCTGAAAGACAGGAATGCGCTTCAAGAAATGATCTAATCCAAGCCCAGGCATTAATTCTGCATCCCTAAAGTCACTGTCAGAGACACTTGACTAATCTGTCCGTTAAAAGTGTCTTGTAAAGAAGACTGAGGTCAGCTCTACCAGTAGTTCAGTATCCTTTCCATAATACATTTTTTTCCTGTAGTTTTCTGTAAGCCTTCACTGCTATCTGTCATCAAAACATAGGTGGTGTCAGCCTCTGCTCTGAAAAAGTATAGCTGAACTCCTCATGCTCTAATATCTGATTTAAAACAGTATAAGAATGGGAATGAGATTTTCAGCCAGAATAATAGAGTTCATATCCAGATAGCCTCATGAGGGATTCACCTGCCTAAGCCTATCTGTCTGGTATCATTATTGATGCCCTAAAAGTTTCTGAGGCACCTGCAGATGTTTGAAGGATAAAACACAGAACTTAGGGAAGACCTGTGGCTTTCTTGGTGGCAGCTGGAGACCAGACAGGATGTAATAAGGTACAGAAAATGTATTAGAAATCAATTTCTGACTACAATATCTAAAAGGTATCTACTTATGAGGCTGGGAATCTAACTTAATGGAGTCTAGAGAGGTGTCTACTTTATCATGAGACTAGAATACACTGACTGTATTGGTGATCTCCACTAATTATGGTGGAGATTTAGATGCCTAGCTCACATGTAGATATGTGTATTGAATTTATTTAAATTTAGGTAAAAACAAATCCCACCCCATTTATCCAAATCCCAGTCCCCTAGGTACATGCCAGTGAGCATGTGCAAGTCACCTGGCTTTTGAGACTACTGTCTGAGATTTCACTTTAGTGTACAACCCAGAGCCCAAAGTAGGATTCTCAAGCTAAGGAGTTTATTTTTCATGTTATCAGAGGAGTCTCTACTATATGAATGCCTTAAGGAAGCCAAAGCTAGTCATGGCCCATATATTAGCTGTAACTGAAAATGGTTATAGGTAATGTTTCTAGTTATTCAACTGGACGAAGGAAAGCCAGTATTCAGAAGCCTGCTCTGCTTGTGAAAGATTGTGAACATGGATATAAGTTTTCTGAGAAAAGTGTCTAAATATTATCAATAGAAAGTGCAACTATTCCAATCTGAAAAACATGAAGTGCTTGGTTTTTACACGCCTTCAGATGTGAGAGATGTGAGTTTAAATGATTGCTACAAATCACCTGAAATAAAAATATCACAGGTGAAAATAATATCCTTAAGGCCCAGTCTGTTGGTCCTATTGGATAGCTGGTACTAAAAACCAAAATTGAATTAAGGACAATAACAGGTTATTTTGTCCTGACTACGATAACTGTTACATGACTGTTCATAATAGTCAATAGTCCAGCAATTCTCTCCATCTCTCCTGAGCAAAAGTAATTGTTGTTGCCAGGTAGAAGCAATACCTAATGTAATAAGCAAGTGCTTATTTGGTGTCTTCTACAATAAGAGTGTCCTGTTCTTTCAGAAAAAAATACAGCAAAAATCCTACAGAAGTTCTTTTGAAAGTGCCTGGAAATAATATTAAAGAAAATCCTCATCTTTCTGTGAAGAATTTATAGTTTAATAGAATTCGTTGCCCTTAAATTACATGGAAGTGTGTATAGAACTCCTCTAAAGAAAACTTCTAATAATTTAAAATGTAATTTATGCAGGAGTGTTTATGCTTGACTGATAAGGTAATGACAGGACTGATAAAAAATGATAGGAGACACACTCTTTTAGTTAAAAATGACTGTGAACCTCAGAGCTTATTTAAGAAAAAGGGCTTTATGCTTAAAAAAGTCCTCAATAGAGCAATTATTAAGCCTAGTAAAATCAGTCTTGCTCCACTACACAATATGAAAACTCATAAACCCCCTTATTAATCTACCTTTTTAATATTTTTTTTTTTTTAACATGGTGTTGTGGTTTAACCCCAGCTGGCAACTAAGCACTACAGAGCCGCTCACTCACTCCCCCCCTCCCCAGGATAGGATCGGGGAGAGAATCGGAAAGGTAAAAGTGATAAAACTCATGGGTTGAGATAAAGACAGTTTAATAGGGAAAGCAAAAGCCGTGCACGCAAACAAAACAAGGAATTCATTCACTACTTCCCATCGGCAGGCAGGTGTTCAGCCATCTCCAGGAAAGCAGGGCTCCATCACACGTAACGGTGACTTGGGAAGACAAACGCCATCACTCCAAATGCCCCCGCCTTCCTTCTTCTTCCTCCAGCTTTATATATTGAGCATGACATCATATGGTACGGAATATCCCTTTGGCCAGTTTGGGCTAGCTGTCCCGGCTATGCTCCCTCCCAGCTTCTTGTGCACCTGGCAGAGCATGGGAAGCTGAAAAGTCCTTGACTACAGTAAACACTACTTAGCAACAACTAAAACATCAGTGTGTTATCAACATTCTTCTCATACTAAATCCAAAACATAACACTATATCAGCTACTAGGAAGAAAATTAACTCTAGCCCAGCCGAAACATATGGTTATCCAAAGTGTGAAGTATCACTGTAGAATTAACTCCTGACATACGTGACTATCCTCTGCCCTGAATAAGTGGCTAGAGATGTAATGAAACTGAGGTCTGAATGTGACTCACTATACTTAACAACTAATAATTACTAGTCTTCTCACGTATATACAAATCAATGAGAAAAATATCATGACTGTAACCTACAGAGATAAAAAAGATATCAGGAGGTCTTTAGTGCTAGAAGCTCCTACTGTAATCATTCTCAAATAGATTTGACATTATATGCATGACTCCTTATATATGCAGGTTTCTTCTATGATGGCTGATACAAGTTAATCTTGGATAACTATGCAATATATGCTTTTCATATTTAAAAGCATCTCAAGGTTCGTTAACTTCACACGATTCAGTTCAATAATTTTAGAAAGTTTTCATAACTGTTTTAAAGCTTTTAAAATGATTAGGTTTTATAAATCTTTCAAATACATTACTTGATTGAATAATATATTAATCATATTTCGTTTAAGAAGTAAAAAAAAAAAAAAGTTCTGATTTATTCCACTGCAAATTGTATGGATTTCCATTCATCTGAAAGAAAATCTCCAGCTCAAATTGACCAATCAATTAGACTGAGAATTTTACAGTTACATTTACAGGCATCTGAGAAGCAAAATGATGAGCAAAAATGAGTTTTATATAATTTCAATGATGATTGTCAGTTCTTATTATGTATTATTATTGGTGTGCCAAATATATTCTGTATAAGGATCTTTATTTATAACTTTATGGTTTTTTTTTTTCAAATTGTCTTCCTTTTTTCTCTTTTTAAATCCATTGAAAGTAGTCATAACTCTAGTACAGGAATTAGGGAAGATTCTTTTAAGTTTTTAATCTTTGACAAAAAGAAAATTAAAAAATCTTCTTAGTTATCAAATCTAGAAGAGTTTTTCTTGGTAGCCTCATGAAGAATTTTGGTGATAAATTGGCGAGGGCCTGGCCTGGCATTTGTGGGGATCATGCAGTGTCACAGCACTTCCCATCATGTGGAATGAAGTGTGTGGCATCCTTCAGGGAAGAACTAACAGTAGAAAGGGAACTTGACAGCACTCTTCACTAATACTCACTCTGTGCCAGTAACTATGCTTCTGCTATATGTATATTACTCCATATTCAGCTTGCATACAAATTATACATATGCATAATTATGAGAAACAATTTAGTAATACAAAATTATTAGATTGCTTCTAAATGTTTGCTGACTTGCATTTTTAATGGGTAGAGCTTGTATCAGTTTTGACATGTCAGCCACCTTTTTTATTCTTACATTTAACTATTTCTGATTGTACTTTACTTTGAAACTATGTATGATTTAATCACCACAAGAGGTATCTGCATAATACAGTGGCAGGTAGTAGCAAAGGGGGAGACAATTAAAAACTTCTCAAAGACTACATTAACTAGCAATTGGAGATATTTATTGAACCAGCAACATTTTTCAAGTTGGTAAAAGTATTTTAAGGTACAAGGACCATAGTCATGATTTATAAAGTTCAGCAAAGCAAATAATTTCTGATAATATGTATCTTAAATAAACCTATCTAGTGTCCAAATTGTAGCAGTTTAAAATAAAGGGTTTACCTTTTTTTTTTTTTTTCATTTCAGTAAAGTGGGACCAAGCATGTCTTTGAGGAACATGAGAAAAATTCTCAAATCACATTTCCCAGTTTTACAAGAAATCATCTTCGACTTGGTGTATTTATAGAAACCCAGACGGTTCTGTACTTAGATGTATTACAAAATAAGTATGTCAGGTAGCTTCAGAGAGAGATGTTGTGGCAAAAGTAGGGTGAAAGGAATCTATAAAGAGGGGTAAATATGCACAAAATGCTTATAGCTAGAGCTACATTTCTGCTGCAGAGAAGGATAAGAATACAGAGCTAGAAGCAGAGATGGGGTAGAGATGGAAGGCTGGTCTTTCTCTTTCTTCCCAGATACTAGGTTAAATATTGAGTGTTATGCTACTTCTCAATCTGACTGCAACTTTTTTATGTGGTACTAATTGATTTAACAAGTGTTTCAGCTTGACCTCTAAAGTCATGGAGGTCTGGAGAAAATGATAAGACAAAACCTGCCCACTAAAATATGCATAGAAGAAGGACAGCAGAATGAAAAGGGTAAAGCTTCTTCCTAAAGAAAGGAAGATCCTTTCACTTATTTCCAGCCTAAACTTACTTCCTACAGACTTTGCACAGAAGAGATTGTCTTGGCAATAGGCTTCATCAAGAGGCTTTATTAGGTTGCTGCAGATTAGGGAAACTGTATTTAATTCAAAAGCCATTCACAATTCCCATCTTCCTTGTGAGATAACTCTTTTGTCTGGTCTTCCTTATTTGAACATATACACTAGGGAAATATCTTTTTCTGTATAACATCATTGTGGTTTTAAATGTTTATATATTCATAGATAGTCATCGTGCTAGCAATTTAGATTCATATATTATATTTTGCATTTCCCCTTTTGGGAATATTAAAAGTTTATTATGCTTCATGGATCACAGTTATAATGATGTTTGATAAAAAATACTGAAAGAGAAATCTGAAGATTTATTTTTAAGTAAAGTTTTGAGACATGAAAAAGAACTTCACCAGAACCATCATGTGAGGACTGCAGTTAAATTTTTATAAGAGATGTAGCAGACATGAATCTTGTCCCTTTGAGGCATGTAAGTGTATAAATCTTAAGCTCTCAAATTATAATTTTAGGGGAAAAAAACTTTTCACACTGACTTACTTAGTATACAATATTTCTGTTGGATTTTTTATGGTTGCAATTTTATTTTGCTAACTTGTATTTTAAAAATTGTTTTGAATTTTGAGTTTTGAATTAGGGCTTTCAGGGAAACAAAAATAATGCCTTAACCTTTGCAATTTCCAACATCTCTCTTACAGCTGATTTACCCATTGAGTCTATTTAT
>NW_009198463.1:0-44866 GCF_000690835.1 Fulmarus glacialis | reverse complement strand
CAGTCACCCAATGGGCAATGGGGTGCTTCTGCCACTCATTCCCGGTTAGGTTCACTTTGACCTCCAATACAGTTAACTCTTGGGATCCCCCTGTCACTCCAGAAATACAAATGGTTTCTGACCCTTTATAGCTTGATGGCATCAGGGTACACTGTGCACTGGTGTCTACGAGAGCCTTATACTCCTGTGGCTCTGATGTGCCAGGCCATCGAACCCACACAGTCCAGTAACCCCGGTTGTCCCTTTCCTCCACCTGGCCAGAGGCAGGGCCCCTGTAGTTCTGGTCATAGTATCCATCTCTCACTTCTTGCAAATGAGAGTCAAGAAGTTCTTCATTACAGTCCAAAGTAAGGTCAGCCCTTCTAGTCTGTCTGGGCAACTGTTCACTGGAAACTGGACCATTGTGAGACAGGTTTTTCCCGAAAACCAGAGCAGCATTTTTCCAGGGAGAACCCCGTTGTGTGGTTGTTTTTCCTTGCAACTCACGTACCCGTGCCTCTAGGGTGAAGGTAGGTTTTCCATCCTGCTATAGGTATTTGAATTCAGCAGGCATCACCTGAAGTTAGACATTAATCACACCAACACATATGTAAGGAACATTTCCATAGGAGTATGTGCAGGACCAAAAGAATGATAATGATAATGATAGAATATACAAAATGAATGATGCACATTGCAATTGCTCACCACCTGCACCGACGGATAACCAAGTAGTGATTACTGCTTCCTGGATCACGCCTACCATGCATATATTGAACATGACATCACATGGCATGGAATACCCCGTTAGCGGGCTGGGCCAGCTGTCCCTGCTATGCTCCCTCCCAGCCTCTTCCAGAGCATGGAAGCTGAGTGTCCTTGACTAGCAGGGTACTTAGCAACAACTGAAAACATCAGTGTGTTATCAACATTCTTCTCATACTAAATCCAAAACACAGCACTAGGAAGAAATTTAACTCTATCCCAGCCGAAACCAGGACACTCCTTCAGCGTCAATGGGCACTGGAAAAGATTCAGGTTGGGACTCCTTATATGTTTTAAAATAGTTTGTCTCTTGCTTTTGTACACTGTCATAATTCAGGAGTTTTTCCATTGCATTTAGTGGTGACTGATCCCTGTATAAAAGATAATATGCCCATATAAAAGATAATGTGTCCATGGAAAATTTGACAAGAGTCCTGCTATAAGTATTTGAATTCAGCAGGCATCAGCTGAAATTAGACATTAATCACACCAACACATATGTAAGGAACATTTCCATAGGAGTATGTACAGGATCAAAATTAGTCTTATCTTCAGTCCCTAGGCAGCTCCAAGGCCCTAAGGACATGGAGAGGGGATTCTGGGATTTACAAAAAATCAACCAAATGAGAGAGTTGTACAACAGCATCTCCAGAAATGAGGAAGGCTGAAAGAGAAAGAGTCCTTCAAGAGAATATTAGCGTAGAGAAAGGACATTTACATACTTTAAAATTGCATTTAAAACCTTTTTACATCCGACTAATAGTTTTCTACTCTTAATTGTCCATCTGGATGTGTACTGGGCATGGCTCTATCTGTGTTGTGTCAGATATCCACTAAGGAAATGTCAGGCTACATCCTTCCAGGGTAAGAAACAAGTTGTTAACTATTTTGCTGTTAGTGTTTGTTGTAATGAAAAAGAAGAAATAGATTGTGCATTGTAATAAATGAATGGCTGTTTAAAGTCTTCACAGTAGTTGTTAAAGCTGTGTATAATGCCCACACATAAAGCAGTGGTATTAAATCTCAGCTACTCTGGCTCCATACTATGTGGATGGTGAAGATATGTGATGCAGCCTAATAGTTCCTCTATTTCAGGAGTGGTGCTGTAGCAAGACACTTGCAGGGTTCTGCCTGCTGATCTCCCTCCCATCAGATTTCCTTCTATCTTAAATTCCCCTGGGAATCTCAAATATTTTTTCTTAGTCGTTTTATGGTATAGGTCAAGCTAAAAAATCTGGTAGATAGAAGGAAAAGAAAAGGGAAATTTCTATTAAAACCCAAATAAAGACAGCATGCACCCTCATTGTTCTTCAGGGAAGGTAAATGGGATGCAACAGTATAAAAGGGTTGAAAAAGCCCTTCTCCTGCCTGGGAGAATCGATATGGCTTTTCTCTACAAGAACTGCCACAGTGTTTTATCACTGAGCACGAATGAATCACCCCCGTGGGCCAGGCAGCAGGTAACAGGGACGCAGCACCCTGACCCCACCTTCCTCAAGCAAATCCCAGCCTGCAAGTCCCTGCCCCAGGACTGCAAACTGCGGGTACCTCTCTACCATGAGTTGTCCTTCCAGGCCATCTGCCCAGCTCTGCACGCAGCTGCGGTACCACAGGCTGTCTGCTGGCTGCTCAGCCACAGGCATCCTTAGGTTGTGAGTCCTGGTTTATATTTATGGAAAATATCAGAATAAGGCAGCACATTCCTAGGAACTGCAATGCTGCTGTAAGCCTTAGTGCATCTCTTTATACGTGAAAAAATTCTGTTTGATGTAACAGGGGCAGTTACTAGGATGCAAACTGCATTTTCGAAATTATCTGTTTGGGAACTTTGACCTCTGAGTCCTTTAAGAATTACTAGAAATTATTTCATCCTCTTTATTATACCTGAGACATCTGAAAATTACTTTCATTCCCTAGTCTTTCCCCGTTTTCAGCTTTTGATTCATTATGGCAATCTGCATTTGGGAATTCACATTACTTCTGTACTGCTGTGTAAATCCACAGAGAAGTGCTAGCAATTTTATGGTGGTTTATACTGCAGTCAGTAGTACAGAGAGAAAGCGGAGAAAGGTATAGAGTTGGCTATTAACAATGATTGAATGGTTAAAGCTATCACCCAGGCTGTGGTGTTAGAAATCAATACTTGACATGGTGATTTCAAATCCAGTAGATAAAGACACAATAATTGCAGTATCAAGCACAAACACAAAGCAGACTCCAGAATACTCCAGTGCCACCCCCGAGACCAAGCAGTGGATGGTTGTGCTAAGAGAAATCTGAAGTTCAGAGGCAGGAAAAGGTGTGTAAAATGGTGTGCTCTGTTAGAAGAGTACATCCACTGGTTTTGCACAATTCACCTTTCTGCAGCCTGCCAGCTTTCTCATCTATGAACAAAGAGCTCTTGTTTCTGCATCGCAAAAATGCCAAGGTACAACCTTGTGGGTAGGACAGTACCTGCTTGCCTCATGGTACCAAAGAAAAACATGAAATGCTGATGCCTGAGCAGCAGACGTCACTTCAGAGCTGCTCCTGACCACTTGGCTCAGGGTGCTTCCTTGCCACCCCAGGAGCAGTTTAGTTCCTCTGACCTCTATCTCTCTTTGTTTTTTATCTTTAAGTCTTAACAGAACTACTTATACCTATTCACAGATTGAGGAATTAGGAAGGCTTGCCATGGTTTTGTCAGAGAGAGAAAAAAAATGAAGGCAAGGTGAATTCTAGTATTGAATCTGCCTAAGTCAGTGATTTTTAGCAAGTGGCCAGCGATTCTGTGGGCGCCGATGGACAACTTTTAAGGCCGTATGAAAACTGGTGGACAACTTACTTTGTTGTTTGAAACAAATGAAGAAAAAAAAGGGGGGAAAAAAGAAAAGGAAAAAAAGTGCCTATATGCCATCCAGATATCTTACCCATAAAAATGTCTAAAAAGCACTACAAATTTTTAGGGTTCACAGCAAAAAATCAAAAAATTGTTCAAAACAACTGGTTCTACATGCTTTCTGTTCAAGAGCTGGTTGGTACATAGCTGCACAATTTCTATTACTTTGCAGCAATGACTGTTTTCCATATTAAAAGAATACCGAAGTGATACGGTAATTCCTCCTCTGTGCCCTGCCTGGGAAGTGTCACTCAGTCGCGCTGTGCACTACAGCCCTAAAGCACTTTTCCATTGACTAGAGGCTGCTGGTGGGAAGGAAGGATGCAAAGACCTTATGCTGTTGGGTTCAGTTGCCTCTGTCTTGAGTCTGCCGAAATCAGCGTGATTTGACAGGTATCCACACAGCCAAGATGCAGCTTCCCACCAGCAATTGTACAGGTTGTGTTCCAGTAAGAACTCAAACTGCTCCACAGTTATAGTGGCATAAAATCATTCAGAAGAACTGGGGGTTTCGGTTTTGTTTTTCAATTTCAAAGGACATTAATGAGCATGTTCACTTGTGAAGGTATTTCTGTTGACATAGTATCATTGCTGTTGAGGGAAGAACTGAATATTTAAAGTTCATTTTGTTTTGTTCTGGTTTTCTTTCCCCAGTAGCAATCACTATTTCTCAGTATGAATTTTTAAAGTTGATCCTTACAAGAAAAGTTTCAAATCTGCTTTTGGAGAAAATGTTTTGTGCCAGTATTTTTGCTTGCATTAGGGAACATTACCAGCAAGGACTCAGCCAATCTGATTCAGCAGAAGCTCTGCTGGTAAGATCGGATCACAAGATGAGCCAAAAAATTGCAAGCAGACTTTACCTTCTCCCCTAAAGGTAAGCTGTTTTGTCTTGTTGCTCTCATCTTTCTGACAGCAAGTGATGGAAAAATATCTCCAGTACAAATCTCCTGCAGCCAGTTCAGCTGCACTCTTGCATTTAGTGAAGTGGATTGAAAAGTGATAGGCTTTTTTTTTTCCCTTTAAAAAGAAAAGAAGCTACTCTAGAGATATGCATTTGCTGTTGATAAAAACAGAGTGATTAATTTACATGTACAGCTGCCTTTGAGGCTGACAGTCATTCACTTGACAGGATAGAGCAGCCGGATCTACCAGAAATGAATATTTCATAGCAATACTTGGCTCTTTCTGATAAACAAGGGAGAGGTGCTGGTGGCAGCACTGCCATCAGCCAGCTTCTGTCAGAGCAAAGGAATTGCCCCAAGTGGCAATGAGCTTTGTAGCATGTAAATGGCCTTTGCTACACCACTCTTTGACTAAGGAGTCTTGAGTCTGTGATTTTGTGCTCTCCTTTTATATTTTAATGCTATTTTCGGTGTTCCACGATGTTAACATGTATTTCTTTGGAAGAAACTAACATGATGTTGGTAGTAATGATCAATGGGGTAGAAAAATTCCAAAGGTAGAATGATAATTTTGTCTCCTGGAAGGACATGATAATCAAGGTCTTTTCTTTGTTTTAGTTAAGGAAGGTGTTGGGTCACTAAGCACAGTCGCAAGAGATAACTTATCTACTAAGTCTAAAACAGAGAACGTGTCTACCAAACATCTATCATTGTGTGAGCCCTATTATATTTGTAGTTGTTTTTTATTCATTGGTATATTTTCTGTATTATTCGTGTACATTTTGTTCTTATATTAGCTATATAACTTACTCTGCTATGTGACTGAACTTTTAAGAATAGCTCCTTAATTTTTCTGAATGAGTAATTAGAGGCTGATTAAAGTATATATATAGGCACCTAATTAAACATTAAACCACCTTAAATGAATACTTGGACTTCTGAATAGGGAATGGAGTCCTTAACTTGGAGATATTAATCTCCTGAAGTCTAGTATTCAACTGGATACCGTATGTTATGAAACTACTGCAGACTCAACCACTGTCTTTTGCTTAGTATACAAGAGAGCAATTGTTTACTTCAAGTTTTTAGTATCAGAATCATCCAGGAAGTTAACACAAATCTGAGTAAAAATAAATAATATTTAAATCTCCCATGGCTTGTTGGATGTAAACCAACACTGTAGAAGCTGTAACCAGTAGGCTACAGCCTTCTGATCTACATATCCATAAATCAACAATTATTATTTATTTCTTTACCAGAACAACCAAGATGGATTGTTATAAAGATACTTATCTCAAGATGTTCCATTAACTGAAAATCTAGGTCTAACACAGTCCCTTCGAAAGAGTTAGGTCACAACATTTCTAGCTTGATTCATTGCCCATCTATTGTTTTCCAGAAAAATAAAGTATGCAGTCAGATTTATGTGCTTATTACATAAAAAATAAAGACTCACTGGTTGTCAGAGACATCTCTTACATTGTGCTATCAATAAACAGAAAAGCAACAAATTTAGCAGAAATTTTAAGCACTGCTGATCCCTCAAAGAGGGGGTAAAACTCAGCCTCCGTAATTTGTAGATATCAACTGCTGTCTAAAGGAAACAACAAACATACTTCTCTGTTTCCCCTATATTTTGCAACTTAATTGATTAGGTCCAGATTCTACTAGCTTTCCACACGCAATTAAGTTTTTTAGTCCATGAGCAGTCACATACAGCTGAATAAGAATATGTATGGTATTAATCACTGTTAACAAGGACAGCAGGATCTGTTTTCATTGGTAAGATAAATCAAAAGCATTGTGTGTTTAACTTTTTGCAGCCCAGTCATCAAAAAAATTAAAATATTGTGGAGAAAAAAATCTTCTCTCTCTCTCATTCTCTCTCAATAATTGTATTTTTCTGTCTTCTGGTGGGCACCACTTAAACTGGCATTCATTGCAAAATGCAAAGAAAAGAAAATGGAATTAATAAAGTTAAATAATTGTATAGGAAGTTTCAACAATGTTAATTTTGCTGTTTTTGGGGCTAGAAAAAGTGAATAAATCTTGCAGAAATTTATTTTCTTATAGGTGGAACTATTGTTCCTTGACTTGTGCCTGAAGTACAAGAAATTTTGCTGAAAAAGTGTCCTCTATATATTGCCTTGCAGTAATTATATACTCGGGCTCTAGGAACAGCAACATAAATATAGAAGTCTATATCATTTGTAGCAAATGCAGATGTTGCAGCACATAATTTTTCTCATGTAAAGCAAAACTTATCTGGTTTTCCTATGAACTGTTCCTAGGTACATTGTGCGATGAATTGTTTGTGGCTCTTCTGAACTGTTCTAAGGAGAGAGGTAAAAGAAGAGACATTGGGTATTGTGCTTTTTAAGACTCAGAGTATAATGTGGAGAAATGCCCCAATATGCATATTCAATAATTTCTACTGTACTGCCATAAGCATCTAAACCTATTTTCAGGGAAAAAATGAACAGGCATATCTGAGACCCTTCTTTCTGAGTGTGTCTGGGTTTTGACTGTCTCTGCCGTCACTGTTTCCATCCCTTAAAACGCAAAGTGAGCTCAGCACTGACTTCTGCAATGGCTCATGTAGAGGAAAATGAGCTGCTCCATCTCTCTTACCCTTCCCCAGTGCTCTTGGATAGCTATGTTCGTAATGTAGCAGTATGCATGTGTATTTTTAAAGAATGAATAAAAGAATAAGAACTGAGAAGATATAAAAGATTTTCTCATTTTTTCCTTCAGAGAAGTATCAGAGACTGTTTTTTGACTTGTTCCAGCACAGTTTCTGCAGGGAAGACATGCTTTCAGGTCAGAGCCAGCTATTTTAGGCAAAGATGCTGACAATATCGGGACTTCCATCACATGGGTTATTGTGGAGGAAAACGCTCGTTAATGGGGCAGGTGTTAGTCTCAGAACTCAGAAGTCACTTCTCAAACTCAGAAATGGTTTGCATTTAACTTGGAAAAAGCAAAAGTCTCAGAATTACTTTTTAAAAAAATAGTATAAAGTTTTCAGAGTGAAATGTTAGACAAATGCATTCTTCTACCCTCAGAGTGCTATTAGCCAGAATATCATTGATTTCTTTGACAACAGAATTACAAAAACTATAGTGAGAGCTGTAGTAATGATGGATGGCAAGATAAGTTATGAAGGAAATGTAAATGACTAAATACTGATTAAATGTTGAGAAGCAGCTGAAACATTTTGCATCCTCAGAAAAAGATAAGAATAGGGTAATGACTGCAAATTGGTCTCAGGAAAGTATAAATTTGGAATTGTTAAGTGTTACTATGAAGGCTCAACTGGACCCTGAAATAGTCTCTTAAGAAAAGTGACAGAAGCCTTAAACGTGTGACTATAACTATGCGGAACATTTAAGAATATGACACTGATGATGGGATGGACTGCACAGGCAGTCCATATTAATTTCCTGCATAAGCTTTTTCTGTGGCTCCATGAACACCTTTGAGAAATCTACAATACATAAAAATCTGCTGTACACCCCTACACACGTAGCAGGGCCCTTAAAAACTTGTATGGCTGTAAAATCAATCTTATGTGCTTATTGTCTAAAATAGCAGCAAAAACCACAGTAATGGAAGAGAGCTTCTGAGTCTGGTCCATTTTTAATGCCAGAAAACACACCACATAATCTCATTCAGAAATGTGTGAAGCTCCATTTTAAACCTAATTAGATTTTGCCCCTCTGATTCGATCCAGTAACTGCTGTCCCAGAGCCTCATTCCTCTCACACAAACCTTCATCTAATTTCAACCCATATTTATTCATGACTGCTTACACTCATTTGTTCTTGTGCCAGCAGCATCCTTTGGTTTAAATAGCTCTTCTCTTCCCTGGTATTTTTTAAACAGAGCAATTATACCCCCTTTTCTTCCCTTGTGTTGCTAGGCTAAACAAGCCAAGTACCTTTACTCTCCTCATGTAAGACAGGCTCATCATTCCCTTGATCATTTTAGTAGCACTGCTTGGCGCTTTCTGCAGCTTGAGTTCATCTTTCTTGCATGTGGGTGACCAAAGTGTGCACAGCATTCCTGATGAGCTCTTGCTGATGCTTAATGCATAGGTATTTATAGGTTCCCTGTCTTTAGTGGGAATACCTCACCTGATACATTTGCTTTTTTCATGACCACAGCAACATTTGAGGCTCATAGTCACGCTGTGATTGATTAAAGCACTAAATCTTTCTTTTTCTCTGTCACTTTCAGTTGATGAGTTCCCTGTTTATACTAGTGGGTCTTGCTATTGCTCTTTAAATGCATGAGACGGCACTTTGTATGATTAAGTTTTATCCCTTTTCATTTACCTCTGTTGGTCATTCAGTTCTTCCTGTATGATATTCTGATTTTCCTGTGTATTAATGATGCCTCTCAAATTTGTACTATCAGTAAATTTAATTATTACATTCCCGTTTCTTGTTCCCAAGTCATTGCTGCCTAAGATCAGTTTGTGCAAGTCTCTTGAGGTCTCCAACAGTAGCTTCTGCCCAACCCTGTCAGTAAAGCCTGTTACCATTTCTCTTTTGTCTTCTTTCCTAATGATCCCTGTAGTAATGACCATTTCCATCATCTTAATGTGGCTATTTCTTATGTGATACCATTCTATGATACATTTTATTGAAACCAGGTAAGATAAGTCTGTTACTCACTGTTCAAAAAATACGTGTTATCAAAGGGGATATTTAGCATGACTAAAAACATCCTTGGCAACCTTTTTGCATGATTTTTGCCAACCTATTTAATTCAACCTATATTTCCTTATACTCATGTCTCTTTCTTTTAAAATTTGTTCAAAAGCCCTGTACAAGGCTGATGTTGGACAGACTGTATCATGTTTGTTCTGAATACATTTCTTTGGCATGGATATCTTTACTGCTGTGCAGTCAGACAGTATCACTTTAAGCTGGAAGAGCAATTATAAAATCTTTCTACTGGACCTAACATTATGGATCAGACCATATATACTCCAGTGACTTCATCTGCCACCTCAATCTGTGTATGTTGGCTTTCTACATGTAGACATGGCAATTTCCAATGCTAAATATAATTCTGCTGGCAGTTTAGCATCATCCTCCTTACTAGAAAATGAAGCAAAGGACACATGTCATGTTTGTCCCACATTTGAATGCCTTCCACACTGCATCCTGGCCCCTGAATGTTTTCCCTGTCTTTTTTGTATTTCTGCAACAAGAAAGTCTTCTATTCAGTTCTCTGCTGAGAGGTTTGTGTGTATATATTCTTGAATTTCCTTAGCAAAGTCTAACATGGTTTGATTATTTTGACTATTCTGACTTTATTATATGCCCCCTACTCTCCAAAAGATAGCTGATAGTCTTTTTTTTAACGATCAACCATCTGTTCTATTTCTTGCAGCTTTTAGTTTGTTTTCAGTATCTTTGACTGAGAGGAAGAAAGATATTCTTTGTCAGTAGAATATCAGATAATCTTTTTTAAGCCTAAGCGAACTTTCCTAAGGCAACTTCTTTATAAACTGCAATACTACAAGTATAAAAAGGCTCTCAAGAATAGAAGAGGCCTGAGGCTTATATAAGCCAGGGATCTGTTCGCTCCAGAGAAAGGAGAGGTGACCAGGATATTTTAAGTGTGTTGAAGGAAGAAAATAACCCAGAGAAGTGGAGGGAAAGGTGGGAATTGGAAGATTTGGGTATTAGCTTGGATTTTCCTCCACAGATGACTTGTTGGGATGGAACACATTTATCACAGTCATTATCAATATTTTCACCTGCCTCTAAACAAAAGATTGTGTTTTCTCTGGCTTTTTTCTTTGTCCCATCTTGCTTTTCTACAATATTCAGGTATTGTTGCTAAATGTTTTTGTGGTGCTGAATGAGATCTTCAAATGTAGTAATTACCTCTTGAAAGCAGAGGGACTGGGACAAATGACAGGTAGAGCAAGAACATCTGAGGCTACTGCGGCGAGGGACAAGGAAAGGGGCACTAGGGGAAGACGTGTTTTATAATCCCATGAGCGAAGACTGGGGGGTGAAATGGTGGATGGATGGATGGATCGATGGAAAGGAGATAATCACAGTGAGTCTCTGGAAAGAAAATATTTGCTATTCTTAATATTTTCTTCTGCTTATGAAGGAACTCTTATGAAACTGATTTAAATTAGGATGAAAATTAAAGACAATTAATTCACTTTCTTCTGTGTTTCATGCGTTTACTTTCTGCCTTTTTTCTCCTTTTTTCGGTTTTAGTAAGACTGTGCTGCCTAAAAAACTCACATCATGTTGTCCTTTGGAGAGAGCTGGATGGAGATGGGGTGTAGTGGAGCTCGGGTTGCTGCATGCCTCAATAACCTGAGCACCATCAGGCTGGGTGCTGCACCATGGGTCATGGCTCCACTGACGCAGGTGGCAGCACAGCGTCTTTTGGCTGACTACGAACTTATCAAATGACAAGTAGAAATACAGCAGAAGTGTGGCAGTATAATGGAATGAATCTATAGCACCTGTAAACATAAGAGATATTTTTATATTATGCATCTGTAATATAAATAAGGTAAGGTCCTGACTGACTACTCAATCAGTGGTAAAATTGTATTTACTGATGAAGTGATTTTCACCAAGGACTTAACTTTGTAGTATGGCAGTTTATAGTTGTTTGTTTTTCTTATTTTGCTTCTTACTGTTACAGTTCCAGGGTTACAGAAAAACACTGGATGCAAGAAACTGGTTTGTGCTCTTTAACCTTGCTTGCAACTGAAAATGGAGAAGCAGAGAATACGCAATTTCAGTTACGCAGCCAAGCCAATGCAAGTGTCTATAATTCTTAGTGTCATGTTCTATTGGCCCAAGAGAAGGAGATGATCCAAATCTTCTCATCCTGTTCTTATTTGCATTTCCTTGGTCTAATGTGTGGAAGGATTGCAAAAGGGCTCTTTTAAGCTCTGTTTCATCATACAATGGGTAATCTCAAACAAAATGTGATGCTTGTATGTAAAATATTATGGAGGAGGATAAGGATGTTTTTATAGGACAAACATTTGAAAGAAACATTGCATCTGTCAGGGACCTTGAAGCTAAATTAGGTGACGTACAGGAACTTCTACTAATATGTGTGGCAGCTGCAAAGTACTAATGAATATGCCAGCTTAAATGTACAGGGAAATTACATCCTTACAGAAACTAGAAATTAACCTTCAAATGCTAAAATAAATGTTCTGAAAAACATTTTAATCTGCTCATATTTTCTCTATGTCCAGACAATGGTGTGGGTATGTTTAATACTTACATTCTTACAAGGGTTAGAAAACTAATAAATATTTAGATAAGTGTCAATGGTTAATTAAAATTACATAAAGAGACAATGTGTTACATAAGCAACCTAGTTTATTGCCTTGTTTTAACTCTTGAAAAAACCCACTGAATATACACTTTTAAGCGTAACTGCAGGGATCATTAATGCCCATCTGTAAAACAAGAACAGAAATAGTAATGGTCATATAAGTGAATGGCAGCTATGGTATTTATAGGAAGCATGGATCCCATGACCTTATAATCTATTTCAGAGAAACATTTAGTAGAAATTACTGTCTTCCTGCACTGTATTGGCTTTGTCCTCACAATAAGTAAACTGAGAAGTGATTTGTCAGGGATGTGTGTCACTGACTGGATTTTAGAGGCAAGGACACAGTTTATGCACCTAAATCAGGAGATTAAACTACCTATGAGTCACTAAGAGTAGCTTTCTGGACACAGCAGTTTCTGGCATCTATTTTAGGCTCCTGCCCTGAAATATCCTGTTTTGGGGCCCATCTATTTCCACTGGCTGCCAAAGGACACACCTGATCTGCTGTGTCTCCTAGGAAGCTGATGGTTGCCAACGGCTGTCTTCAAGTTAAGATGCAACCCAAGATGAGGGTCTCCAGATAATAGAGCTACCTTACATGGTCATAAGTGTCCTACTTAAACAACGATTTAAGTAACATTGTTTTATTTCAGTAAAGTTGTGGGTTTGTGTCCTCTTACCAACAGGCCAGAGCTGGACTGCACTGCCTTTGTCCTCACTTTAGCTCCTGAAAGGCTCCAAGTCTCCATTAGGTGGCTTAGCCTCCTGACAGCCAGGTCAACTGCCACAAAAATCCAGATATAAGATTTTTGTATATATTTTGGTTTTCTATTGAGAGGGGAGAGGGACAGCACAGCTTAATTCATAAAAGCAGAAAAAACCTCCTTTAAACCGGGTAGCAAGACCTTTCTATCCTTCTTAAGAGAGAGACCTCTTCCACCTAAGAAATTATTTGCTGTATGTACCCCCTGCCTCCTGAGCTAGAAGCCTCTTAAACTTACTAGAAGTTTAAAGCACATGTGAGGGCAGGGTATGTGCTGATCGTGGGACTTCCCTTGCTGGATAACATCCTGGCCAACATGGCATGTGAGCCCACACACTTGTGTGGCTAGAAGGAATTATGCTAGAGGCTGCTTTTAGGTACAGATACAACAATACTGCAGTGCTACAAATTGTAAAGAAATCAGAATTGGGAGAAAGGGATGATAACGTCTTGCTGGAAGGAGTGTTAAATTAATGCAGAGAGCTATCCCTTTGGTAGGTGCATAAAAATTGCAGGCTGGGTGTTCAGTATCCAAAGGAATTACTTGCAAAATGATTACTTGGAGCTGCACCAGCTTTTGCCTAGTTAGCATTCATCAACGCGACTGCCATAGTTCTGTTTGCAGGCCTGCATACAAGCCCATATGCATGCCAAGAGAGGGAAACATGAGAAGGGATAAAATGAAAGAAGTGAGAAAAGAGAAAAGCCTCAGCAGCATAGCATGGCCATTCACTCCAACCAAAGCAGTCCTGCCCAGCTTTCCCAGAGCAAAGCCACAGAGATATAATGAAGAGAGGTTACAACAGCTATGCAAATCAGGCACACAAGGTTTCAATGAAACAGTCTTGTGGAGTGTAAAGAAAATGCAGGAAGGGCTGCACCATTGCTGTGAGAGGATTCATGTGGAATCAATATTCCTGAGTACATAGAAGTGGAGGATAATGTAGCCAAAACCAGTTAGCATTTCTGATGACAAAACCAAAACTGTTTGAAAGAAAATTGATGTATACTGTTATCTTCCACTTCTAAAGCAGGAAGTCCTACTCCCTTCCTTCACCCACCGCCTCCTACAAACAACTCTCTCAGCCTTTCAAGAGGGCAATGACTTCCTCAGAGAAGTCTCCTCCTCCTACGGGTGCTTATCAAATGTATCTTCCGAACGCGGGGTGCAGGAAATCCAAAGGCCTTTATTCAGGCAATAAACTCTTATTGATACCCCTCACAGTTTCTCTGGAACAAGGAGTGCATATTAACTGTCCAAAGACATTAGGCTCCAGTGTGTACACAGTGAAAACTTCAGCAGCCAGTCAAGGGACTGGAAAAAAAAAGAAGTTTGACATCAACATAAATTCCTATTAGTAGAAGCAGAAACTGTCAGGCACGTTTTAGGGGAGGTTTAGGACAACAGACTGCCAACTAGTGCTCGAATCTCTTATAGCTTTTATTATACTTTTATGGAAGACCATTTTTAAGTTTTGTCTAAGATTTCTCCAAGTCTTTCTTTTTAATTGTCAGAGGAAAAGAATGAAATAGGGGGGACAAGATTGTTTTGACTTCTTACGCTTTCCTTCTCTTCTCTGCAGTCTCAAATGACTCTTCAAATTTGGATAAGATATTACAATGGTATCATTTCCAACAAAAACTCCAGGCTTGCACAGGGGTGGAAAGGAGAAAAAGAGAAAGGTTGGTGAAATGACTAGCTGAAGTATATAAGAATTCACTTTAGGAACAGGAATACTCAGGAAAGATTTTACAGAGGGAACAAGGCAGGCAGTAGCTGAGATGTAGAATGTAGCCTAGGTCACTTCCAGCATTTCCTCAGTCCTTGCCACATTCCACCCTGATGCCACCACCCAGCAGGAAAAGACCTAGAATTTAATCTTACTAATCATAGCTTCATTCCTTCATCCCTCACTAAATCTGTTCCCCACATTTGTAGCACCAGATGATGGGATTGCATCAGAGAAAACATTCCCAGCCTCTCCTGCATGGTAGCCATCAGTAAGGCGAGAAAAGTAATCTCTGAAAGGATGAGTAACACATATGGAAGAGTTAGAAAATGCTTTAGGCTCTCAAGCGAATTGAAGGACTGGTGGCAAGGGTCTGAGCAATTTTACTGGAAAATGCTTTTGTTTTCAATTTCACTTTCTCTAAGCAAGAATGTGTGTTTTCACACAGTATTCTGTAAGGTGCTACAGTACTGTGATTAAATAACAGCAGAAAAGTATTTAATTCAACTTCAGTGTTGCTAGTTCAAGCAAAGGAAATAAAAACCTTTAAAACCAGTAGTTTAAAAAAAGAATGACCTGTAGCTGGAAGAAAATGGCAATTCAGTTTTATCAAGGGAAAATGTTAGGCTACACCTGGAGTACTATGCCCATTTTTGGGCCCTCCAGTTCAAGAAGGTTGGTGGGAAAATAGAGAGGAGTTGTAAAATCCCTTTTCCCTAATAGGAGATTGAGTAGGGGGCAGACACAGACTACAACCAGTACTTTTGGAAACACCTTTTATTCATTAGCCCGTTGTTATTAATAGCAGATAACTATTCAGGCACCACATTCAGTTATTCCCTCATGCAGCTGACTCACACATTCACTCACAGTTGCCCCGTTGGAGCAGCAATGGGGAGGCCAACCCCAGCCACAGACTGACAAGCTGAGGGTTGTGCTGCCTTCTGCATAGCTGTTTGGAAAGTCCCCCAGGGACCACTTGTTTCATCAGGTGTGTGTATATACCCCTGCAGTCATCGTCTGTGTGTAACAGTCACCGACCCCATGGATGTGGTCCAAGTTACACACCCTGCCACTCACGCTAGTGTGCACTGTTGACCTTCGGCAGGTTTGGCTGGCTCTTGGTGTCCAAGTTCATCAGTGCTTTCCATTTCAACAGGACATACAGCCCCCAGAGCTTGTCAGTCCTTGGGAAATTTCTGCATGCTTTCCTCGCAGAAAATATGTTCCCTTGCCTTGGCCTGCTCTTCACTGATAACTCTTTTCCCTTCCAAACCTGCAGGTACCTATAGACCCCATTCCCACCAGCTCATGCAGAAGGATCCTTCATGACAGAATGTTCATCATTGGAACAGGTTATGCAGAATGATTGTGGACTTGCCGTCATTGGAGGTTTTCTACATACAGTGAGATCAAGCTACAGCTAATCTGATCTAGTTTTGGCTACCATCCTGCTTCAAGCTGAAGGTTGGACTAGATGACCTACAGAGATCCAATCAACATTTCTATGATTCTATGAAATGTCAAAACATCCATTCTTAAATATTTCTTTAGGAAGAGGACAGATTTCGCTGTTTGGTGTTTTCTGCATTGGATAAACAGCCTTTGGCCAAGGAAACTCTCCCTCAAATAATGTGATCAAAGCCTCCACCAGTCCTTGCCACATCGCACCCTGATGCCACCACTTGAGAGCCTAAAGCATTTTCTAACTCTCCCATATGTGTTACTCATCCTTTCAGAGATTACTTTTCTTGCCTTATTAATGGCTACCATGCAGGAGAGGCTGGGAATGTTTTCTCTGATGCAATCCCATCATCTGGTGCTATCCAATGATACATTTTGGGAAAACACTTTTCGGCATAAGGTCATGTCTTCTGTTCTGAAGAAAAAAGAAAAAAAAAATCAAAATGGTCTCTCCTGTTCTAATATAATGTGTTTTGTGGTACTGCTAGTATAAGTCAGCCATGAAACACTTCACACAAGTCAATACACATATAAACATGGGAAATTTTTGTGATTTTTTTGAAAAAAATTATGAAGCCAATCTTAAAATATGCATTATTTTATTTCTTCACTTGATATTATAGAACAGATTGAAAATGAAATTCCTAACTTCAGCCATTCTTTAGCTATGATTAAAAACCTGCTTTCTGAACTAAGAACTCAGATATGGCTGAAACAGTTTTACTCAAATTTTCCTTCTACTTAAAGCTAAATGGCACTATTAATGCAAGAACTCAGCTGAGAGAGAAACATGAAAATAACCTTACCATTTGGGTTTCATTACGGAAAGTTTGTTCATCCTTGTGTAACCTTCTGCCAGGTGCTGGCAGCAAAAAGGGCCAAGTCAATCTGCCTGTGGGCCCCTTCAAACACTTCAGTAATACTGGCTCAGTCCCCAAAGAAATCATGTCCTGAGAGGCTCCTGCTGGAGCAAATCTTTCCCAGTCACAGCTGAGTCCAAAGACAACTTTCTAAGGGGAATAAAGAGGGTACCAATTAATTTGGGGAAGACAGCAGTTAACAGATCAGTGATAATTCAGTCGGTTATCTTGGCAATAGTCTTAGGTGTGACCTTCCTCTTTGTTAACAACTTGTGAATGTAAGCTGTGCTGACATTTGCTGAAGAGCCCTGCTCCTTTTCAGGGCCCCTGGAGCCTGGGACATTGGGGTAGGAGGCTTTGCGAGCTTCCCATCAACTCCAGGCTGAAGCTTTGCTGTGAAATACAGTCCCACACTGCAGCTACTCTGCTCTGCTGTGAGCTTCACACCACCTCAGTGGCATCTCTATATATTCATCTGCCCTAGAGTATATCCAAGTAAAAGTGTGTCAGCTCTGCATGACTTTTACTGAACCAGGCTTCAGTAACAATTTGGGTGAATTTGATGTAGCTTTATCATCTGCCACATTTTAATAAGGCAGAGCAAGACTGTTAATATCTATGCTGGTTTTGCTTTCAAAAATCTGTGAAGATTCCAAAGCCCAAGCAAAGGTGAGTTTGCCCAGGTGGAGGTTTTCTGGTCCTGACAGGTTTGCAGGTCAGAGGTGCATGCTCAAGGGCGACTGTCCCTCCACAGTGGCTGGCTTTGGAGAGCAGTGCATGGTGTTTCCTCCGGCTTGGGGTTAACAGCATTGTGACGAAAGCCAAGTCCCACAGCAATGCGTGCATTGTGTCTGCTCTTCTCTGCATGAAGACCTGCCTGGATGGAGCACTTCCATTAACCTCCAAGGTGCTAGCCTTGAGTTTTTCCATGTAATTCACAGCGATCTCTACAGCATACAGTTACATTTCTTTACTTTTTATAATTCTTTCCCTGGTCAGAAATACCTTCTGAAAGTCTAGTGCAACTGACTCTGCAAAACCTGTCTACTTTAGGAAACTATATTATTTTTAGTGAGAGAAAGGATTGAGTCCTGTGTCCCAGATTCTTCCAACAGCTTCTTCTGCAAGCAGCTGCAACAAGCTTTTCTGTATAGATACTGGGTAACAGATGTCAGGCTTAGTGAGGAAAATGTTTAGAAAAACCATCTACAGAACAGTTGAATCCTCATAGCTAAAATGATGAACGGCAGTTGCTGCAGTTTAAGATGCTGTAGTCTTGACAGAGGAGAATGTTTCCTAAAGGAATGATTTCGTGTCAGGTTTTAGTTATTAAAATGAAAATATTTAATTTTGCAGTCTGAGTAACATGCAGAACAAAAGAAATCAATGTAATAAAGTTAATAATTTTGATTCTATGACTCTCTTATTGAACAGTAATTTAGCTGAAAAGCAGACATGCTCTGATTAGGTGTACAAATATAGAAATATATTGATTACAGGAGTGAAACTCCTTGAAGTGTTCCCTAAAAGAGACCAATGTGTTTTTAAAAGAAAAAGGACTTACTAGCCTTTCCATTTACACAAAGTTTTGTGAGTTGACATCTCAATAAAAAACAGATACTTACTGACTTCTTTATGAATTATCAGCAAGCCTGGGTGATATTATGTTGAACAGCATTTACGGAAAAGTACAGAATCATAATTTGATTCCTGCTCATAGGTATAAATCTTGTTAACTGCTGGAGACTGAAGCAGCAGAGTGAACTGTGAAACACCTGAATTTGCATAAAGTCTGACCCCTGGGAATCTTTGCAAGCTTGCAATCTGTTTTACCTCCTTTCCTCTGTTCTGAAACAATGAAATCAAAATCAATTTGTCTCTCAGGATCTCTTACAACTGCTACTTTTAGTGTACATGAACCAGCCTCCACTCATACCCTAAGTTATAAAATCCCATCCTATTTGACCTTCACCCTCTGTAATCCCCTGAAAAGTGTCTAAGAGTTGCGCTAGTTTTCCCTTTGGTATGTTCAATACAGGGAATCCCTTTGGAATGTTCAATACAGGGAATCCCTTTGGATAAGGCTTATGTCATCATTCTTTGTTTTCCTATAGTGATTTTCTTTTTTTTTATTTTGCCTTTCCTGTGAACACCATGAGAAAATGCTTGCAACAATATGCAGTATTAGCAAAATTTTTCTTTATAATGTTAATTCAATATAGACACAGGGAATCAACATTACAATTTGGCCCCAGGTCCCTCAGAAAATATCGAAAGAAAAGCATATGTCCCATCCCACATTCCCATGCTTTTGTACAAAAATTCTGGTTGAAGCGGTTCTTAGAACAAATAACATAGTTAGCAAAGAGATGCTTCACTTATTTGGCAACATCTCTGGAATTGTAAACTCATTCCGTAACCAGTAGAAGCCAGAAGATGGATTATTCTGTTTCACTGCAATAACTTCAAAAGCCATAAAAAGAATGTTCTTCTGGAGAGCGTGTATGGGAAGCTCTGATCTTCTGCAGGTACTGGGGATGGGTGGTGACTGAGCCTGCACTCAATTTTAGGTGTAAAGAACATGGAAGGGAAAGGAGAGACTCATTATATCCATGGAAGATGAATACAAAATAGTTTAATGAAGTCATCTATATTCCCTCTTTAGTCAGTGAACATACTTTTGTAGGGTGACTTATTCTGTCTCAAGATAGGTGTATAAGCCTCCATCTAGTCTGATTTTCCTTTGAGGGCCTGAACTTGAGGTGTGTTTTGTGATGGCTTGACAAACACAAATTTGTATTCAAATCTTACATCTAATCACACATTATGTCTACAGAGATAGCATGCAATAGTTCCATATTAATAACTACTTTTCCTCCCCTCCTTATAACCACAATGAAGTGCTAACAAGGATCTTTCTGACAGTGCCGTGTAACTGCCTAGATGAAATTCTTTTACAACATAAGTCTTGTAACACAAGTTCAGGAGAAAATGCAGAATGATGTCCGTTACAGCGGCATTAAACTTGTTCTAATTTATCACAAGCGGCACAAGCTGAGAGCTAGAGACAGCTCCTAATAGTCCTCTACTGTAAGTAAAGCTTGGCTCCAGCTGAGAGTATAATAGCAAATAATTCTACAATGCATTTGTGTACTACTCCAAATAAGAGTGGGAAAACTCTTACACTCTTTGGTGCCTTCTAAAACAAGTAGCAGACCAGGAGAAGTCCATCAAGACTAGATGAGAGCAGAGAAAAAAATTTAAACATTGGGGTTTTTTTCCACTAATTAGTTATTTAATTTTCTTCACTTTTCTATTTTTTATCTTTGTTTATTTTCCTTTTTAAACTTTGCAAAATATCATTGGAAATTGTTATTTATTATTTATTTTTGCTTTTCTTTCTAGAGAATGTTCAGATGTTCAGATCCTAGCTGCAGAAGTGCAGAGAACTTCTAAGAAGCATTAGCGGAGCTTTCTTCCCAAAACAACCTAATCAATGCTTTTTAATCAATAGAAGGATCTGCAATTGTGTCAGACTCTTATTACACAGTAACGAAGTTAGAATACCCATGATGGTTTTGACACAGATACTGTATTTTGCCTACATTTAATCACTGCAAATTATGTAAGCTGATTCTTAATATTTGAGAAACGTGTTTTTAAAAGGGGTATGGAGGCAGCCTAGTGGTCTGACTAGGGCATATTTGAATAGACTCAGGTTAGAATACAAACAGTTCAATGCAAAAGAGTTTGCAATGCACGTTCAGAGAAGAGTGATTTTTTAAAAAAAAATTTGTGCTTCTACTTCATGCTGACCCACTTTAAAGAATGCAATTTCAAGAAAAAAAGGAGCCAAATATTTTCTAAAAATCAGGCCTCTTTTTAAGAATCTCAAATTAAAGCTCCAAAAGCATAGGTACCCAAAGTCACTGTCATTGACTTTTCTTGAAAATATAAGTAAGAAACCTATGAGTTGCACGTGTTTTGTAGGACTGGAAAATGAAAATTAGTCCTTCCTTGTTATTGGGAGCCCTACAGTTCAAATAATCAGAAACACATACTGTTCAAAACATAAGTCTTACGTTCTAAATGATTTTCCTTTTCACCATTACAGAAAAAGTGAAGCACCTTTAGTATTACATGGACACTCATTTTTTATTAGAACTAATAGAATTTGTGGAATACCTCAGCAGAGCAACCAAGCATATCAACCTAACTTTAAAGACATGAGAAGGCCCCTTGAAGCCAGAGATATCTTCAGCTAAATTATTGCTTTGGGTTTTTTAAATGAATTCTTTGAGTTTTAAAGTAAGTGTTGTGTGGAACAAGTAACAGTAGTTCAAATTTATGTAAACCTATAATAACATAGATTCTTAATAGAATAATTTATCTGTTTGTCCTTTGCCTTTACATTTTAAAAATTGATTTACTGTCTTTTATTTCTTGTTTTATTTTGAGTTTATTTTGTTTTTCTTAATCTTCAGGTGACTGACTTTTGCTCATGTCCTCTGAGCTGACTATACAGGCAATGCAAATAAGAATAAACCAGCATGATGTTGTTGGGTCTCATCACAGAACATTTTATTAATTTGGAAAGTTTCAGCGTACTTGCTATGGCATACCAATAGAAAAATCTTACTGTCAAATATCACTAGGCACAATATCGATATATACATATGGAACTCTGTGTGTCTCGATTTTTCCCAAGCTTTGTCTTTCCCAAACAGCTGCTGCCTTCCAGATATGTTAGGAAACATTTGATTTTTATTAGTTTTTAGTCTGCCATGGAAACTTAGACACGGAGCACATATTTATTCTTATGATTCATTTTGCTGATATGTACGGTACATCATTGAAATCAAAGGAATTGTTTTCACAAACCCAGTTCAGAATGTGTATATTTGTTGGAATCAAGATCTTAAAGCTCCTTTAACATTTTTTGTAGTGGAAATCCTTAGAAATACACCATGGTTTTGATATTCAGAAGGATTACTGTTCATATATTATCATGTATAGCAGAGGATATGTAATGCCATTTTTTCTGAGGGTTACTCAGGGTGTGTTGCAAACTATTGACAGCTCACCACATTGTGTGCTTTCTTCCTGTACACCATATATATTACCTAAGACTAAAACTCCTAGCATGACCAAAGTTAAAAGCACAATGTAGTTCTTCGGTTTTATAATACTCCTGGAAACCTCACAGTTCTGTAAACCCTGGGACTAAGTTTCTTCAAAGCCTTTGAGAACAGATTTACTGTGGAAATTAGTTGGAGAAAGGAGGCAAGTAATCCACAAGAACCTCGGGACTCCAGAAAGGAAGATCCATTGGCACCCACTCCAAGCAAGCTAAAACAATTGTAAATCCGTTTTTAAGACCTGCAACGGATTGGGCCAGCCAAGCCCCGTGCTCACCAGCTCAGGGCATGTGTTACCCCGAGGCTTGCATATAGGCAGCACAGGTGGGAATGGTAGAGCAACATGGCTTAGATCTCACAGCGCTGAACAGCAACTGGAGCTCATTGCAGCAAAAGGACAGAGGAGGGAGGGAATTAATCTTAACATGTATTGCTTCATTAGTAATTCATGTCCTTAAGGGGTATGTAGGCTAAAACTACTGCCAAGAAACCTTAGTACAGATAGGAGCCTTTCTTAATAAATATTTTTGGTTCAAGAATTGCCAACTTTCCCAAATTTATTCTCTTCCCTCTCCTGTCATAGGCTCCCTCCATTTTTAAAACCTTAAACTAATTATTTGTATGTAGGTAGGTTTTGCATCTCAAAAGAAATCAGGCAACTTACTTAACCCAGTTTCCTGAGCATGTGCTCAAGTTTTTCACGAATGAACTTGCCTCTTCTGCTATTAGAAACACTAGATATTTTATGGTACTACACCATTTTATCCCACCACTCTCAATTTTATTCCCCATTGAGAGACTACACAAAATCTTTCTGAGATTGAAATCTTAAATCTTTCCTGTTCCACTCTTCATCTTCGTAGAAGGTTTCTTTATTCCACTTAGCCTTTCTTGGAATGACTTTTATGCAGAATTTCTGCCACAGCAGCATCCAGAAGAAATCTAGCTCAATGTAAAATGTACAAATGACCCTTGAAGCCATGCCAAATAGAGGTCTTGGCCCTTGTGCCTCAGTGGATTGTTCTTTGGTGCTAAATCACTTTTTAAAAAGTAACTATTTCCAGTACTTTACTTGTCACATATGCTTTTGGGGATTGAGCAAAGAACAAGAATAAATCAGATTATGGCATGCTAAAATCTAATATGATGTTTCTGAGAGGAAGAAAAACCTTATTTCATGTGATTTATATTTTCCAGTTTCCTTCCTGTGAAATTACCCTACACACAGCTCATTGAGCAAACATCTTGATAAAGAGGGTCCTTGAAAGATCTCCTTTCTATTGAAAATACAATAGCCAGTTTTGGGGAAGTGTGATATTAGTAAATTTGTTTTCCACTTCTTTCAAAGTGATAGGTTCGTGACTTTAACTTCAAAATATATTAAGTTTACCTTTTGTTTAACTATGCCCTTCATCTACTCCATCTTCTATTCTTGTGCCCAATGGCTGTTACTGGGGACTCTGCACTGCCCTCCACCAGATAAGCTGTCCCTCTCCTTCTCCCAGAGGTATTGACAGGTGATGTTTACTTCTCTCCCTGCTCAGGATACATTGCTAATCCTGCTCAGTCCAACATGTTAAATAGGGATGAGATCCATATCTTCACACCATCCTTTGTGTATGCTGTCCTTCCTCCTTGGATGTGTTGTTATTTGCATATTTCCAAACCCAATTAGAAGAGGAAGCATCAGTCACTCTGGTCCTGCTGCTACATTTAACATGACTGTGGTTTCTTCTTCCCTTTCCTACATACACCAATTTCATACCATCAGTGTATAAGTACAAAGCAGTTATTTATGAGCTAGCATACAAAAGACAGCTGGCGGGTTCATCATTAGTATGCTTACCACCCCAGTAAGACACCAGAGGAGTATTTTGCTGGATAGGCAGGAGCGAACGCATTGGCTTCAGTGCTGCTCTTCCACCAAATCAGTCAATGCCCTAATTTTACACTTAGAATTTTGTACCTTTCAATTTTGCTGATTTCCCCTTAGCCCCTGAGCTAATGGTCCCTTTCTCAACAGTCCCAGTTACGTAACTTTACCTTTCTTATCATTTGTGTCTCCATCCTACAGACTTGCTCACAGCCCTTCCTCACAACTCAGCAGTTTCCTCAACAGCCTGAGCCAGGGCTCTGCCCGTACCAGTCCCGTAGCAGAGTTGAGCCACAGATCCTGGAGCACCACGAGGTCAGAGGGACAGTGACAGCTTCTGGCTGGGGCGACTGTGGCAGAAAAAACGGTTCAAAGGATGACAGCAGCTGAGGCCTGTTTTCACTCTCTTCCCCTTTCCCTTCCAAGCTTCTGCTCCTTAGTAATTATTTTCTTCCCTCATGATTTCCAATCCAGTTGACTGCCTTGAACTTTGTTCCTCCGTTTCATCAGTCCCCTCGCTCCTAGTCAGCTCTGCTAACTTCCCATTTAGAGTACTTTGCTGCTTCAGTGCACTACTTTGGACACAAACCCAGCATAGCCTTCCAAACAGGGAGAAAGTAAGGAAAATGGAGAGATGAAAATATAATCTGTCTACACAGAGAAGATAACCATGACTGAATTCATGAAGGAAATGGGAAAAGAGGATGAGCAAGAATGAAGGTGAACTAGAGCAATACTTTAGATATTTATCAGACCAACTAGCTACACAAAATCAAGCAAAATAGTGGGATAGTAGCAAATAGAATGAGACTTTCAAAAATGCAATAACTTTGGAGACAGCAAGTAACAGGAAGATGTCATTCACGGAAAGATTTAAATGCACCATTCAAATTAAAAAGGAGGAAGAGAGAGGATTAGAGTGATTAATTTTTAAGGTGTAGCCAGGGAATATGACGCAATTGAGAATATGACAATAAAAAATGTTTCTATAAACACATTAGCAACAAAAGGAGGGCTAAGGAGAATCTCCATCCTTTATTGGATGTGGGGGTAAACACAGCGACAAAGATGAGGAAAACGCTGAGGTACTTAATGCCTTGTTTGCCTCAGTCTTAAAAAGTATGACCAGTTGTTCTTGGGCTCGAAGATGGGGACGGAGAGCAGAATGAAGCCCCCCATAATCAAAGGGGAAATGGTCAGCGACCTGCTACACCACTTAGACACACACAAGTTTATAGGGCTGGATGGGGTCCACCCAAAGGTACTGAGGGAGCTGGCAGAAGTGCTCACCAAGCCACTTTCAATCATTTATCAGCAGTCCTGGCTAATCGGGGAGGTCCCAGTTGACTGGAGGGTAGCAAATGTGATGCCCATTTACATGAACGACCAGAAGGAGGATTTGGGGAACTACAGGCCTGTCAGTCTGACCTCGGTGCCGGGGAAGGTTATGGAGCAGATCATCTTGAGTGCCATCACGTGGCACGTCCAGGACAACCAGGACCAGTCAGCATGGGTTTATGAAAGGCAGTTCCTGCTTAACTAACCTGATCTCCTTCTACGACAAGGTGACCTGCTTAGCGAATGAGGGAAAGGCTGTAGATGTTGTCTACCTAGACTTTAGTAAAACCTTTGACACCGTTTCCCACAGCGTTTTTCTGGAGAAACTGGCTGCTCATGGCTTGGACAGGCGTGATGGGTTAAAAACTGGCTGGATGGTCGAGCCCAGAGAGTTGTGGTGAATGGAGTTAAATCCAGTGGGCAGCCAGTCACAAGTGGTGTTCCCCAGGACTCAGTGTTGGGGCCAGTTCTGTTTAATATCCTTACCAACGATCTGGACAAGGGGATCAAGTGCACCCTCAGTAAGTTTGCAGATGTCACCAAGTTGGGCAGGAGTGTTGATCTGCTTGAGGGTAGGAAGGCTCTACAGAAGGATCTGGACAGGCTGAATTGATGGGTTGAGGCTAATTGTATGAGGTTCAGCAAGGGTAACTGCACTTGGGTCACAACAATTCTGTGCAAGATACAGGCTTGGGGAAGAGTGGCTGGAAAGCTGCCTGGTGGAAAAGGACCTGGCGGTGTTGGTCAACAGCTGGCTGAATATGAGCCAGCAGTGTGCCCATGTGGCCAAGAAGGCCAATAGCATCCTGGCCTGTATCAGAAATAATGTGGCCAGCCTAGGGAAGTGATCGTCCCCCTGTACGGTGTTCAGTTTTGGGCCCCTCACTACAAGAAAGACATTGAGGTGCTGGAGCGTGAGCAAAGAAGAGCAACGAAGCTGGTGAAGGGTCTAGAGAACAAGTCCTATAAGGAGCAGCTGACGGAACTGGGGTTGTTTAGCCTGGAGAAAAGAAAGCTCAGGGGACACTTTGTCGCTCTCTACAACTACCTAAAGGACATTGTAGCGAGGTGGATGTCAGTCTCTTTTCCCAAGTAACAAGTGATAGAGCGAAACGAAATGGTCTCAAGTTGTGCCAAGGAAGGTTTAGATTGGATGTTAGGAAAAATTTCTTCACCAAAAGGGTTGTCAAGCATGAGGCTGGGCTGCCCAGGGAAGTGCTTGAGTCACCATCCCTGGAGGTATTTAAAAGATGTGTAGACATGGTGCTTAGGAACATGGTTTAGTGATGGACTTGGCAGTGCTAGGTTAACAGTTGGACTCAATGATCTTAAGGGTATTTTCCAACCTAAGCAATTCTATGATTCTATTATTCTAATTAGGCCAAAGTTGAACCAGTGTTATGAAATTGGCTTTTTTTTTTCTCTTCACTTTTCTTGCTTCTTTACACTTCTGGTCTCACTTGGGTCTAGAGGGCAGAGGGATCAAAAGCTTTCCCTCCTATTGGATTCCTGATCCTGCTAGAACTGAAGAGTGGAAGAAACAATTACGAAGGCTTTGCTAATGAGGCACGCAGCTATACGCTTATTCTAAATCTGTTTAGATGCCTCCAGGATACACTTCTGAAAGGTCAGTTGTAGTTTGTGCCACTGCCAATTCACTTCTAGTGTACAAAAGTGAATTCTTTCTACTGCCTTTGCCCCATTTTTCCCAAGATCATGTGAAAGTCCCAAGGCCAAGGAGAAGAATCCTCTCTCTTTATCAACATGGTTCTGGAAGCAGAGTGATGACTGAAAGGAGCTGAAAACTGCTTCTATGCCTTCCTATCAATATACGCACAGCACTGAAGGTCTTTCACACAAGCTAGATCTCATAACAAAATATGACCTGTATGGGTAGTATAAACTTCTAATACTGTGTTTCTTATCAGACTCCTTTCCGACTCCTCCAAATCCATTTTTAATAGTTCAAAAACAAAAGTTCAAACAAGCTTTTGACAAATTCAAGTACCTTCACTGCATTTCAGTGAAAATATTTTGGTGTGCACAAGTCTGTATTCTTTATGAACATACCTGATCTTTTCAATAACCTCAGAATTCAGACTGGTTTTTAGTTACTCAAAAGGCTACCAGAAATGTTAGAATAACAAGTCTGACACATTTGGATTTCTAAGGTACCTAAAAATATGCTGAGAACTGCCACAACACACATTGATGAAGGTTTTGGGTTGTTTTTTTTTTTTTTTTGTAAGAAAACATTCTATAAATCATAGAAGAAAAGTAAATTAAAAAAAAAAAAAAGAAAAGAAGAAGTAATCAGCAGCCATATTTTTGGCATGAAAGTACTGGAATACACTATAAGTTATCTGTGAACATTAAGTAGGAGACATGCACATTACACCTGGCACTTGCCTGCATGTTCCTTACCTGTCATCAAGATCAATGTTCGTTCATTGTTTTCCAAACGCTTCAAAACAGCCTTACATTTTGGCAGGCAGGGAAGCTTAGAGGTCTGAAGTCTTGAGTGGGCATGGAAACCCCACTGAAGGTGCTTGGATGCTGCAGCCCAGTAGCTAGGATCTTTGTTTATCTGGGGAGCCCTAGATGTATTTCGCTAAAGATTGTATTTTGTCATTTTTTTCATTTTAAGAAATCAGGGAAATGACTCATACCTAAACGATGCTGAATTGTGTTCTTTCAAATGCTTCAATACAGACTGGAAGGAAAGGACCCTTGAATCTTCTTCATAAAGGCTGGCAGAAAAACAAGAATTCTGTTATTTGAAAAGATTGGTGGTTTTATTCTAGAATAGGATGTTGAGGGGAGAAGGGTCAAAGAGAAATTCCAGGGGTACCAGTAACAGAGAATTTACCTGAAAATCTAGAAATCCACAGCCAAGACCCTGATTCAAACCAGACAATGCATCTTTCCCTTGTTTTGAGCTGAAATTCCACCCAAGACACAAAGGACAGAGCTGGTCAGACTTGGTTTTAGACAGAAAACCTTTTTCTTGCTAAAATACAATCCTATCAAATGTTTATTCTTAATGTGCCTGGGATACTAGTGTTGCATTTTATTGTTATATGTCTAAATCAGAGTACAAAAGTGGCAGGGATTGATATCTCTTGGCAGTGTTACTCTTGGAACTGGGGTCTTGTTCCACTGTACTGTCATTGTGATTATTTTTCCTGTATTGTTACTATTACACTTCATCATGAAATTTCTATTGTGTCTTAAGATTATCATCTACCTTAAACTGTCTAGCTATCTCTTAGGAGATCAGCAGATACAGCAGCTGATCCAAGAGAATAATATCATTATTCAAAGTGTTTTTTTCAGGCAGAATAGTGTGTTTCTATAACTGTTCCTTGAGAGGTTAAATGTAAGTCTTAGAATCTGGGACAGAACCTTAGTCATGTTAAAGTCTGTGGAAATGCTGCCATAAACTTAAGCCATATGAGGACTTTTCCCCAGTTTTCCACTGTGAATACTTAGAAACAACAATTGAAAATAAATTTCCCATGAGTATTATGCAATATTTGCTTAAAACCTCACTGTTCTAGCTAAAGATTTCCATCAAGCTCATTACTTTATTTACAGAAAGTAAACATGATGGGGCAGGAAGACAAAGAAATGAATCACACTTTATAAGTCATCCTAACAAAAAAAAATCCTTGCATGTTTTCTCTAATACTGCCAGCCCTAAATTATGCTTAATTTTTTTAGGTTTTCTACTGAGTTCAATGTGTTTTGGATCCAGCAAAAAAATTAGGAGATTTCATCTGAAGAAATTCTAATTTTAATTAATTAGCATTGATAAAAATAATTTAAGGACTTTAAAAATGCTAGATAATTGTGAAGAATCCAATTATGATTATTCTTCCACCAGATACCTGTACACACCAAATTTTAGCTCTAAAAACCTTAAAATTAAAAAATCTGACTTAGTTCTCTATTGTTCTTACAAGTAACTATTAGGTAAAAAAAAGTGAACAGAAAGAGCAAAAACTGTCTTTTGCGCACAGCTTCAATGCACTCCACAGCAGTAGTACTCTACCTTGGATCTAAGTCCTCATCCCTAATGCAGTCTGATGGCTCACAAGGCCAGAAAGCCCAGCGGTGTTCAAGGCAGAGGTACAGTGTGATCAGACAGTCAGAAGTGGGTGCTTCACAAGAGGATCTTATCGCCCATTGACATTAAGTGCCGCCTAATGCCTTTGAAAACATTTGGATTGCTGAAGTCATCCATCTTCTCAGTCTTCTCTTTTATTAAGCATAAAAGTACTCAGTAAGACTACAAAAGGAAAATCCATTAGGGAACAGGTAGAGAAGCATCAGTCACCAACAGCTGAGGAAGGGAAAAAGGGAAGAAAGCAGATGGCCATGAATGGATGAACTAATGGGAAGAAAACTGCAACAGAGTGGACAGGGAGGAGGAGAAGGATGAGAAAATGTGCACATATGAGAGAGTGGGTCTGAGAGACAAGCTTCTCCTATTTCCTAGAAGCAGAAAAGATGGGTTAAACAAAATGAAATGAAATACTGAAGGATTAGGTAGAAGTAAGAAGTCTAGGAAACTTTTCTGAAATGTTGACATGGTCAAGAAGGTACAACCATATAAAGATCACAGAAAACATTTTTTGAGGCTTGTCTATCAATACTAAACACTTTCTGGAGGTTTCTTGTCCCCAGTGTAGATTTACTGGGATATTTATGATTGGTTTGTCCACAAAAACTAATGAAGGAAGGTCAGTGATAGTGAGGGAGGGAAGTGGAAACTTCTGATTACTTGCATATTTAATACATTAATTGGAGTTAATAGTATACTTTAAAAATAATATGCCAGACTTGAGCATAAGTATAATACATCTTCCTAGGTGAGGATTTCATTAGCGTGGTTATGCTCCACTTGATCTAAGATGAAAAATAAGACCTCTAAACTATTCTGGGAGCAGTGTAGTTGGCAGAAACCTATCTGACTGCTTTGTCACCCCCAGCCCACACAGCTAAACTCTGTATCTACGCAACCTAGCTAAAACCTTGGGAAACAGCTCTTGTAATCATGAAATACATACAGGACTGAAGACTCTGAACTCAAAACAGAGGCTAAGAAACAACTCACAGTTTAAATGTATGGAAAAAGCATGAGATGTGAAAGTGTGAGGGTAGAAACAGGATTTCTGCTTTCTCTTTAGAGATATGCTTGCTGAAAAGTAAGCATTACTCTTGTCAAACTATTTGTTGAGCCAATGCATACATAAGTTGGGGAAGAAGGGGGTATTCACCAAAGTGGATGACATAAGGTTATTCTCCATAGTCTCCTTTTTGGCTCAGAGGGAGAAGAGATGCTTTTTAGGGGACAGTTCTGAGCCAGAGCCTACATCAGATGTAGTGGATTGGGCTAAAATTAGTCTTTGGGATTATTGCCCATCCATTCACGATAATATATCATTAAGGCTTATTAGATTATGTATAAGGCCACCAGTATACCCTTTATAAAGCAAAGTTTTATAGTCTTTCAGGAAAATGTTTCTGAGGAAAAGGTCAGAAAAAACTCTTTCTGAAGTGCAGAGCAAGAGTGTTGCAACAGGCACTGAGAACTCTATGGGGCAAAAAAAGCATCTGCAATAGAAAACTAGATCTTAAATGATACAATAAAAAAGATTTACAGCCATTCTGGTTCTAGTCCCCTTATACATCATTAATATCTACTGCTTCAAGTCACTTCAAATCAAGCATCCCAGTACTTTAGCTTAAGTTAAAAGTTTGTCTTGCTTCAAAGAACACAGAAAATGGTAGAACAAAAAAATATTAAAATGTTACATCTTAAATAGTGCTGAAACATAGGGCAGGCTAAATGGTGTAGAGAGAATAAAGAAAGAGATTAGACTGAAATTCATTGCTTTCATCCTACCATATCTCACATTTTTTTTCCCCTCATGCAGCTACTTATAATGGTCCTGCTTGTCTGAAGCTGGCAGCAAATGGGTGGAGGTTTAGACTCACATTTACGCATTGATCTTGTCCTTCAAGAGGATCTGGTTTATTCAGACATGCCATAGGACTACTGCATGTTTCAGTCTTGAGATTGCTTAAACTCTATGATCAAGACCACTTGCACCCTTCATGCTACTGATCATCATTTTTTAAGAACAGAGTTTAAATAAATATATTAGAACAGAGTTTTTTTAAGAATGGAGTGTAAATATATACATTAGAAAATATACATTTTAAGAAGTATATATTTCCTGAAATAGAACTCACCCTGAAAGTTGTTAATCATGTTAACTGTAACCCATTTGTACAGTTACGTATCATTGAGGTTGGTTGATAACTTACAGACTGAAGCACAGTTTACATAACATAAATAAATACATAGGTGTAGTATGCAATAAGGAAATTCCTTATTCCACTCAATGAAGTAATAAAACCAAAATTAGAAAAAAATGCATATATTTACAACCAAATAGCATTTATAAAGATTAAGTTCTGTAAGACTTGATTTTTAAATTTTTTTTAAATTGAATTACCACTTTGGCAAAACAGAGGGCCAGAGCATAAATCTACATTTGAGAAAATCTTGATATAATGAACATTTGCATCACAGACTCTCGGTACAAATTTTTTTATTTACAAGAACATGAAATACAATATAAAATAATCTATCTGAATTACTATAAATAAGAATAAAGGTAAAATATATATAGCTAGGGAGAAAAGCAGAGATGTAGCTGTAAAGAGATACCATGTGTGTCATGTACAATATACATCATGCATCATGAACCTTTGCCCAAGATGATTCTTGGACAAACTAGAAAAGAAGATCAGTGGAAGCAGATTTTGGCTTCATTCATTAAGCTGAAGCTGTGAAACTGTTCCTGATCAGAGGACGGGCTGTGATTTAGGGGGGAAGTAGGAGATGACAGGAATTTTTTTTGTTTGTCAAACAACCACGTAACTTTTGTTCACTTTGCCAAAGCAAGTTTACAATCAGTTTTGGATCTGAGGATTTTGCACACTCAGCTGAAAACAAAAAGTAAAACTGGAGGCAGTAATATGGGGGACTGCCAAAAACAGGGGAAAAGCAGTAGGAAGTGGACAGTAGAAGGAAGGGGGAAGGAAATAAATGGAAAGGATTTTCAGGTTGTGAAGTTTTAAAGAAATATTAATGCATTTTCCTTCAGGTAGGATTCTGAAAGGACATTGAAGATGCAATATGGATGCTGAAGATTCAGTTTTCTTTGAATCTAAACGCAGCTACTGCTAAAGAACTTATTTCATATGAGCAAAAATTTATTATTTTGCTTATTGATTTCTGATTACCACAATGTCATCTGTCAATTAATTAAATGAATTAAGCTTCTCATTTAATATATAGCTTTCTGTCATAAACTATACTGTTAAAGTGTTGAGATTCCAGTATCGAAGCAATTTGGACAGTTGATATAAGTGTTCGATTGCTTTAGTAATTATCAACAACTAACAATATATCTCATATTAACTTTGCATTAATGTTAATTATATTAGCATTAATATGAAATACATTTTATAGTAACATTAGTAACATAACAGAAAAATTTACTTTCAAAATATACCAGAATTCCAGGGCTTTGGCAAACAAAAGCCTGTTGTGAATTGTAAGTTGAGCTTTGAAATAAAAAGAACACAGTAAGAAAAATTACCTGACTAAAGAAAACTGCAGAAACATACTGTGTATACCAAGAAAAGCCTGTTTCTACCTGCAGGAAAAATATATGGGCCTATGAGATGTCAGTGGATAACAAAAATAAATGTTCCTCATAAATAAAGCTGAGGAGAATGCATGTAAAATAATTCTTAAATGCATTTTTTCTGTATATGTCTGTTGCGGTTTAACTCCAGCTGGCAACTAAGCACCACACAGCCGCTGCTCACTCTGCCCCCGGTGGGATGGGGGAGAGGATTGGAAGAGTAAAAGTGAGAAAACTCGTGGAGTGAGATAAAGACAGTTTAATAGGTAAAGCAAAAGCCACGCATGGAAGCAAAGAAAAACAAGGAACTAATTCCCTACTTCCCATGGGCAGGCAGGTGTTCAGCCATCTCCAGGAAAGTAGGGCTCTATCACATGTAATGGTTACTTGGGAAGACAAATACCGTCACTCCGAACGTCCTCCCCTTCTTTCTTCTTCCCCCAGCTTTATATGCTGAGCATGATGTCATATGGTATGGAATATCCCTTTGGTCAGTTGGGGTCAGCTGCCCCAGCTGCGTTCCCACCCAACTTCTTGTGCACCCCCAGCCTACTGGCTGGTGGGGTGGGGTGAGAAGCAGAAAAGGCCTTGACTCTGTGTAAGCACTGCTCAACAGTAACGAAAACATCTCTGTATTATCAACTCTGTTTTCAGCACAAATCCAAAACATAGCCCCATACTAGCTACTGTGAAGAAAATTAACTCTATCCCAGCCAAAACCAGCACAATGTGTATAAAAACAATGTGTATGATTAATACAATAGAACAATGCACACAGGCAGTTCTTAATTTTTCAGTCAAATCTCTGCAAACTTAGGGCAGTAATAATGTGAAACAAGGGCAGTACAATGTGTATAAATTTTCCCAGTAGATATCTACCATATCTCAGTACTAAAATCACACAGATAATGGCTTTTATGTTAAAGAGAGACTTTGTCAAGTTCTCTGTTAACAAAGATGAAGGCGTTTTGCAAATATGATGAAAGAAATAAAAACTATATTCTTAGCTCAGAATATTATGAACAAATGTAAAAGCTTAAGCAAATAATCTCTCATGCTGTGTGGGCTTAGTTTCACAATATAACTACTGACTGGGGTTTATTTCACCTTGTTACATGTAATAAGGTTATGTCAGGAGCTTCAGAACTGAAGCACAACTACAGTGTTGTTACGAAGGTTTTCACAGCACAAGGAAAAGTACAAAAGCAGTTTGTTTCCTTTTGGAAGCCATAAAAGCAGATGTTTCTGTAGCACAAGCTAGTAGACCACCCAGTTCAGTATGCTCTGTATGAGCCTGTAGCAAAAGCTTCAAAGAAAGTGTAAAGAAGTCTTTCATGATCCAGGATTTCAAAATCTTACCTGCCCAAAAGGGCACTTTCTTCTTAGCCCACATCACTTCATAGCGAGCTCATGCCCTGGAACAGTATTTTGTATTATTATTTCTATTAAAGTAGCACAGTATAATTTTAATATCTTTTCTAACCAGGGTAACATTTCTAGTGATATGAATAACATTTTTTCACTCCTGTTAAACACTTAACCGCAAGGCTGTCCTGAGGTAATGAGTTTGTGGATAATTACATGTCATCTGAAAAATTCCTTTCTATATGTTTTCGTTTAGTTCCTCTAGACAGAAATTTGTGCATACCTCCTTCCAAAACCCTTGCTGCCTTTGATTTATCCGCCTCTATTGTTCCCACTCATTCTTTTCCTACTTTCTGTAATTCTTCCAGCCTTCATCAGAGGAAACTTGCAGGTAGGGGGAGAAAACATGAGACTGAGGCATCCTATGAGCACACACTCTGTGGATCTTCTAATTCTCGCACTGTAGACGTGACTGGGGGATCCTAGAGAGTGTGGTAAGTCTCCTAATAAGTTGTATTTTCTCTCTAATAGCCTGTTTATCCTTTTGCTAAGTAATAATAAGTCAATTAATACATCATATTGCAACTTCCACATAATTCAGAGATCAAACACCAAAATGCTGCCATTTTATGTCCTAGGGACAAATTCAGGACAGGGGAAAAAGTAGTTCAACTGACTATGCCAAAAGTACAGATGCCAAACCAGAGTCTGAATTTCACCTGATAGACTACCATTTTCAACTCTTTATAAAGTTTTTTCTTTTATGGGTGTTTTAAATATTCCACATTACAACTCAGTGCACAGTTACCCTTCTGACTTTGTCTTAATTAGCAAGAGCATACGAGCATACCTAGAGGAAAAAACATGCAGAAACTACTTAACAAGTCATAAAGCTTAGTATATTTGAAGACTGACCTTAGAAAATCGGCTATTGGTCACCATATGGAACCACAAAATATTCCTATGACATTAGTCACTTTTATTTAGAGATTGTAAAAACCATATTTTTTCACCATTGTAAGAATAATTTACTGTACTTCTAAAAAAAGTCATCTCGATTAATGACTTTGTCTGAAGAGAAATACATAAAATTAATTAATATTTTTCCCCTTGCAGTTTCAGCAATCACTTCAAGGCTAGTCCTAACACTCGAACAGCATTTGTGTTCTTTAAACACAGTGTGTTTGCCTGTGGTTCCACATACACTAACTCACTTTCACAGCATTTCCCAGCTGAAGGTACCATGCCATTCTTTCACAAATTTCCTACTGATACAGAATAACACTCTTAGAAATCTTGCTGTTCCTGAATTTTGAAAACACAGCCTATCTGGTGGTATGGTATATTAGGCTTCCATGTCGACAAAGTGATTCAGAATAGACTGGCAAACTAAAATATGTCAGGCCTGGGTTCACTCAGTCAGTGAAGTGTGCTTTACCCAAGACTTAAAAAAACAGTCCATAACTATCCAAACAGTGTATTTGTGATTTTGTGATATTCAGATGGAACAAAAGATCTCACACAACTAATACAGTTATGGTTTAGAACAGTGAAATGTTGTTATACAGAGGAAGGTGAGTATTGTCATTGCTGAATGATGTGTGGAAAGAGAGTAAAGACATTATTTAGCATCAAGATTGAGGTTTAAAAATTTTTATTTCAACAGCAATTGTAATCATTCAGGAAAATCCTCATTAACAAATCAGACCAAATTCTGCTTTCAGGCTGAATTAATACATAAAGTTCACAACAACAGAACCCAGGGACTTAATTACTTCATGCTCTAACTGCGAGAGCAGTGGTAAATCCTATTGCATGCCACAGTATGATTTGAAGGGATATGGAGATGCTGTGCACAAAACCAAAACAAAGTTATGCTTATAACTTTCAAGAATCAACTCAAAATACATAATCAAGAGGACAAAGTTATATATTCATGAAAAATGGGGGGGGTTCTTTTTGTTATATTTAAGTAGTTCGGATATTTCAGTGTGTTCCAGATTACATCGTACCTTGTGAAAAGCCAGTGAATGGTATACACATGACTGGTTGCTCTCAGGTTTGCTGTTACTGGCAAAGTAATTTCTAAACACAAGGAACTGCCCAAAAAAACCCTTCACTACAACTATTTATTCTTGTGCAGAGACCTCTTATTCACATCTATAACTTGTTATAAGATACTCTTTTTCTGAGTGACAAAACAAAAAAACCATTAAATTCTTTTTAAGTAGATAATGAGGAAACACTGAAGTGAAAAGGTTAAGAAAGCAACTTTCTGTGGCAAAAATAGAATCTTCCAATTAAGATCGGAATCTTGTTTCAAAATTAAAGATGACATGTCTCTGTCAAGAATAATTCCTCTGGAAATTACCTTTGGTTACAGGAAATCTATGAGATATTTTTATTCATAAAACTAAATCACGTTCTATTAGCTATATGTTTATCTAGAAAAAAATGCTAGGTCATTTATTCTGAGCCCATAGACTGCCTCATTAGAATGAGATTATTATCAATTATTGGAAGCATTTGCTTTCCCTCTGACTATTAAATGGGAGCACATTTTTGTTTGTTTGTTGGCATTTGCTTCCTCCTCTACAGTAATTTTGGTCAGCTGCACACCTCACCTGGATGTTGTTAGCTCTGTGAAAAAATAATTTCTTATGTATCATAGACTTGAGGAGACAAATGACGTCTGACAATGCTATGCCTATATAAACTTCTGGGGTTTTGGGGGGAGCATAACACTTTGTGATCCCTGCACAAATTATCTACAAGTTTTACACTTACTAATGGTAATAGAAGTTGAATGCCTGGTGAGTATTACAGAACTGAACAGTTTCAGCCACGCAGTTGATTGGATTTTGCTCCCAGAACATGTTACAGAACCTCATTTGCACAAGAATACACACATACATGCAGGACTTCACTTCAGTGACAAAAATGCAAATTAGTATTACACAGTAGGAAAAGTCACATTCAAAGGAGCAGGAGAAATGAAGTTAAACTTTACCAAACAGCCTGCCAGTGACAAAATGAAAGAAGGATTGTTTAATGCAGCAATAAATAACCTAGATCTCGATATGACCTCCTTGTGGAGTCAATACTAATGTTTACTGATGTTTTACTCAGCACCCCAAGGGCAGTCATTCTAAGTTTAAATCAAATTCAAGAGCACCCGCAAAGGCACAAAGTATGCAAAACCCATGGAATTAATTTTCCAGCCTTCTTCCTGGTACCTCTTCTGCTATCACATTGTAACCCAAACCTGCCAGACTCTTGTTAATTTTTTCATCAGTGCAAGGACATTTCTGTCAAAGAAACATGATATTATAAAGCTCACTGCACTTAAGACTCGCTCTGTGGGCAACAGCAATGAAGTTAAAACCGAGTATCTGGGACCTAAATTTCCACATCGCACAGAAGGAAAGGTTTATTATTCAAGACCTCTTTGATGGTCCAACTTTACAGGCTGGAAAGAGGCCTAGAGAGGAAGGCATAGTAATATTTTGAACTTGAACAAGTTCAGGATGTTCTGAGTCACCTCAGAGGAAAAGACAAGGCTTCATTGAAATGGCAGCTCCTGGCCCTTGCAATGCAGGTTGGCAAGGATGGTTAGCCCTACGTGGTGGGGCAGATCTGTTTTTCAGTAGACTTTGCAGTCCTGTTTGCTGAATATCTTCACAGAAGGGCTTGTCTGAGCTTCTGGCTGCTTCCTGCTAGCTCATGTACCAAGATTTCCTTCTCCTAAGCAGGGCAAGGGACAGAAGAAGAGATGTGGCATGTGGAGACCTCATCCCAGTGTTGAGTAAGATGAGAACACCCATATCCAGAGCAGGAAACTCTCCTTCATACTAGTATAGGATTCTATAAAGGATTCTCTCACTGAACCACTAGGGTTTTCTAATTGTTTGGTTTGATTTCAGAGATTTCCAAATGGAAAAGTGATATTCTATATCAGCAGACATTTTATTTGAAGAATTATTTTAATATATGTTATACAAAACATCACCAAGACCTAGAAAACATTGTTTTCTTAGAGAAGTCTTTGGAAATATCTTTCTTTGCATTTCATTTTAAGTCTTTGGAAATACATTTCTTTGCATTTCATTTTAAAACCCACAGGCAGAATCTCTCTTTCTCTCTCCCTCCCTCAGGTTAAGAACTTTTCTGGCATAAGACACTTGAGTTTCAATCTTAAAGCTATCCCATCATGTCTCCTTTTAAAAGGAAACTTGCAGTAGCTTTTGCATTAAGCACTACTGTTCGCCTTTATAGATCTGAATGGCATCGAGTATACTCCTTTATTTTGTCTCTTTTTCATTGGCAAGATGCAAGTAATTGCTATTTGACTGTGTAACCTCTCCCTCAGGGATTGTATTTTGCCCATCTGCCTATTGACTGGAATATCTGTAACTTCTGGCAGCAAAAGGACTTTCTGTTCTCTTCAAGGCTATTGCTGTTTAGGCTAGTCCAAAACTAGGTGGAGCATACCATCTTCCCTGGCTCTTCCAGGCAGTTGTACACTTTTCTTCCCTTCCCACCCATTCCAAACACCAGCTCTTGCTGTACCGGCCACAAAACGTTTACAACCTCAATCCCATGGGCCAGGTGGGTCTGTCTCTGAGACTTAGAAACCAATAGATCCCTGCCTAGAAGAGCTTCTTACCTTGCATGTGGTTTCCTGCTGCTGCTGTATTTCCTTTCCCCTGGTGAGAAGGACTGCATGGATTTTGGTTAGGATTAAACATGATGGGTTGGGTGGAGTTTATATATACCCACTATTTTGGAAAAGAAAGGAGCATGGTAGTATTTTTCAGGCAGCTTAAATACTTCTCTTTTGCATGTTGTTCCATATGACTTCTGGCAGCTCATTCAAGTGCAACTAAAGTGCCTGCACTTCTCATAAGTCACTTAAAAAGTAGTTTATCAGAGAATGAACAAGCTGCCTCTTTCCTTTCACTTCTCAAGTAGTTTAGTAGTTTCTGTATTCACAGAAGCAAGCATGGACAGACATCTCTTGGGTTAACAAGGGGGTCAACACTGCCCCAAGTCTCTTCCCAAAGCGTAGTACCACAGGTAGCAAATAACACAGAAAGTCAAAGATATTTGTGCACAGCGCAAGATACTATTCCCCCCGTCCTTTCTTTTTTTTTTTTTTAATTAGCTGGACACAAATTTCTTTTTTTTTTTTTTTTATTTAAAATACAGTAGTTCACTGCTGATGAATTTTGGCCTGATTAGTTCCTCACTGAAAAGGACTTGTGTCAGTTAAAATGTAAAAACTCTGAGATGGCAGCTTGAACAAGAGCCCTTGATCTTTGGCCCTGGGAGCTGGCACAGTGGCTTGGAAAGGGGATTTATGTTCCCCAACAGATGAAGGAAAATTAAATCAAACTCAATTTTTGTATTTACAAGGCTTCCTTTCCACATCATCTGACACACAGGCACACAGAAAGTCATTTATCATTCTCAGAAAAACAAATGAAAGTTAATACTGAGGTGACATAGTTAATAAGCACCGCCTGTGGGAGACGTGCACGCTGCTCTAGTTTGGACTTTGTATCTCAAAAGTGAAGCTAGAAGTTTCCAGTCAGTGTTGTACAGTAAAGGTATAAAAAAGAAGTGGAAAGTATGTTCAGAGGCTTGTAAGCCACTGTCTAAAATACAGAAAAAATACTTCCTTTTTGATAACTTTCACTCAGCAGCAGGCAATTAGCAAAGAATAAGCATAGGCTGCTCCTAAAGATTCCATGAAGAGCTTTGCATTGGCACGGCAGAGACGATGGAGATACAACATGACCTATGCTAAAATAGTGCAGAGCTATTCTGTATAGGAACCGTTGGAAAACAAAGAAAACATGGCAAACGAAGACCCAAAGGAAGGAGAGAACAATCTGCAAGAAATAAAGGAGATGAACAATCATTCAAATGATTTTGCAATTAGCTACTGCAAAGCCTTAAAATAGAGAAAAGTTGTCTCATTTCTCTGCATGAGAAATATCGAAACCAACCACTACAGTTTCAAAACAGTATTCTTGTCACAGTCTGACCATGCTTGGGAGTAGTTTCCATAAAAGCATTAGGATTTCTAATACTGCTATAAATCAGAAAGGGGGAACACTCCTGTGTTTCTTGTATTTTATGGTAGTATACTGGCAGGTCCAAAAATATGGTGACCCTGAAATATTCACTACATTTTTTTTCTTTTTTGTTACTAAGCAATGACAGGAAATGTATGTTTCAGCTTCCCAAGGATTAGGTCACAAGCCTTTGCACACAATGCCATGCTATATTTTATTTTGTTGACGATAGCTTCCTTTTCAGATGATCTCTTGTCCCTGATTCGGTCAAAAGTTCAGGGCAATTTTGTTTCTAATCGCATCAATCTACAGACCCTGAAAATACTGAATTACAATAGTGTGCACAGTCTATGATAACCTTTACAATAAAAAGGACAAGTTTTAAGTGCTGAATGCAGCGTAGAGAAGTTTTCTCGCTAATGCATCTTGATATATCTGTGTATAGCTGTAGGTTTTCATACTTTTCTTGCTTAATTATTTATTATGAGGTCACAGCATAGGAGACAGTTGCAAGGTATAACAGAGAAAGGCCCCCTCCAAATGAATTTTGTAGCATACAAGACTTGTGCTAGATTAGTAATTTCACTTTAGTTTCAGTTTAAACAACAGGAATCCTCAAATCAGTTTGCTTCACATCAGTTTAGCTATCTCAATGAACACCCGCTGCACACTAAATCGACATAAGCATGTATAAATGGATTTGAGTTTCTCTACCTGGGGATGCAGGTTTTGTGTGTTGACAAGGGTTTTCATTAATCTGACTCTAAGGAAGAAGACCCAGAGGAAGATGTGCTGAATTAGGCTTTGTCTATTTCTAATCTTCCTCATTTTTTTGCTTTCCTGGCAAGATGTAGTATTTGTATTAGATATTAGGCTTTTTGATTGAGAATGGAAGAAGGCCTGGCACACTGATAATAGAATGTTATTTTAATGCATAAAAATCAGGATGGGGAAGGGGAGAAGGCAACATCACAAAGTGGTTAATATCTGAGGTGAACCAAATCACACCCTGCAGGAGCTTAGCTCTGTCCAACAGATTGTATACAACATCCTGGGCAAACAGGCTTCTCACACAGGGACTTTAAGAAAGTGCCTAAAGTTGCTCTTATGAATCCAGACCTCAGTGTGAATAGAAAGAGAGGGCTGAAAGTGGTTGTCAGCCCCAGGTGGTGTACAGGGATTAGGATTTGCAGTAAAAACAAAGAAAGAGTAGGTCTTTAATATCAGGTCATTAACCAAGAGAAAGTAAGTGAGCTCATGAAAGCAAAGGAGACTTTTCAGGGACAAAAAGCAGGGGAAGAAGTTAAGAAATGACTGACTCACAGAAAATGCAAAGGCAAGGGAAGTCCATAATCTGAAAAACTGGACAGTTTTCTCAGTGATAATGCAAGATTAAAAAAAAAAAAAAAAAAAAGTTCAAGGGAAATTAACTATTCTCTGTATGCTTTACCACCAAGTTGTAAAGTCAAGTGCTATGCTAAGAGGAACAGAGAGTGCATGTTTCTTTATCCCACACACAAACCTGTACGTTTTAAAATTAATTCATGTGCTTCATTTGTCAATTTTCAAGATGAAAACCCACTATCTCTGAAATGACATAGCAACTGTGAAGTTAGAGAAAAACAGTAATATGCTATATAAGGGTTCTTTATCATGTTTCCCATAGTTCACTACTGAATTAAAATCACTATTATTGGAATTTCTGACATGCCCATCATTTAAATAAGTAAGCTTCATTGCCCAGTTCTAGGAAAGCATCTGTTCCTTTTGATACAGAAGCCAAACAGTGCTCCCATTGGGATATAGCCTGAGTTACTAATGTATCAGGTCATATTCTTTAGAGGCACTAGATATACTAACACTAAAAGTGGAATATGATGCCATATTTTCATCTTCTGTGAACCTTTGTCCACGTCAAAATAACTACTTAGTGTGTGAAAAATGTGATGAGATGAGAGGCAGTAACAGGTTGACATTATTTTCTAGAAGGAAAGTGACTAGCATAAACATGCTGAGAAGTTAGGAGGGCTAATCATGAAGCTGACCTGAATTACTGCCTCAGAAGGCATTGTCAGAAATAATCAAGTGGCAGATCATAAAAGTTTTTCTTTCTCTCAGTTCAGGCTTTACTATTAGATAGCCATTCCATGAAAAATCTGTGGCACAAAAGATAGGTTAGGAATATGGATCCAAAATGCTTTATAAAATAGCCCTGCCTACACATTTTTCTAAACACAGCTGCTGTAGCTGTTGACAAGTATGAGATGACCTTGCATTACCCATGCAAGGGTTTGTTTCACAATAAGTTATATATACTACAATTTCTTAATTTATTGCAATTCTTATCCATTGAAATAAAGTTGTCATGCTGGGTGTCTGAGATGGACCACTCTGCACTGCAGTAACCATTTATAACTTTCTACTATCTTCATAAACATGACTGATAAGACTCATAAAGATATAAAGCTACGGCGGCATGTTACTTGTTTCTAATAACTAAATGCTAGTTAGTTCCTTTGTCCCTCATGGTAGAGAGTCACCACCATGCCGCTTAAGCTCACAATTCAGAACACAACAGCTTAGGCTACTTAGCAAAATTAATATTTTGGCACAATTCTCCTCTTCTCCTTCTCTAGAACTCTGCCATCATGAACTCATATGATAAGCATACTGCTGCTTTTTAAATGTAAAAACAGCAAAGCACCCTGTAGTTATTTTTTGCAATAATCTTGCTGGATGGAAGTTAGTATATGATGATCCTTCTACTTTGCTATGGTTTTAGTAGAAAATTGCCTTTAAAAGATGTAAACCTTAAGACTTTCAGGCTAACTCAATCTCCATTAGCACAGAAACAAATTATTTTCTTAATCAAGCAAATGAAGACAAATATTTGAACTTTGTTTTACTTACCCTTTTTCATTCTTGTTTCTGTCTCTGTCCATTTTTTGTTGCACACAAGCTTTCTTCAGTACACGCAGATACAATACACCTCTCACATTTGTGTTTACTTCAAAGAAATGGTGATATTTACATTGGGCAAGGAAAACTTCTCTTACTGTTTTTGATCCATCTTTTACAACTTGCCATCTTTGAGAAGTTCCTCCCACTCTCATTTGCCTCTCCATTTCCCACAGTTTCTGACTTTTTTTGTTATTGTCCCCACTACTTAATTCATGAGTAGCAAGAATACATACTTCATGGAGTTATCAGGTCCCATGTTTTCTGTTTATGTTCTAGACTAAACAGAAGTATGAGTAGAACCCCATTTTTTTAACAGTCTCCCCAGAGACAATTGGAACTGAGGCTTTCTGAGATCACAGTCCTCACCTTCATTTCACTGCCTATATGTGAGGCTCTGTGTCATGGAAGAATGTACCAGAAATATTCTTTCAGTTGCACTGCAGAACTCTATGTCGACAGATGTAGCAAATCAACTTACCGCCATTTACGTAAGCCCAGGAGATGATCAAGTATGTTTGAAAAGTTGGTCTTTAGTTTGATTTCAAGAAGTCTTACCTTTGCCAGAGCTCAATTCAGATGTGAATGCCAGTGCTAACTCACTGCGAGTGAGGTTCTGACATTTTGCTAGACGCCTCCACCTTGAACTTTCTATCATCTTGACAGTAGAATCTCATTTGCAGCAAAAGGATAAGAAAGACAAATCTGTGGCTTGACACCTTGTGACATCTTTCTATGGGTGATGAATTTCTGCTACATGACAGGTTCAAAGTTACCGAGCAATGGATGGATGAGTGGCACAGTAACCTCAGGCTTGCTGAGAATCACAAGAATACGTCAAGTCATGAAAAACAAAACAGTGTGACACTTTTAGGGGTGGGTTATTCTATGTATTTAAGTAGATGTGAATATATTTTATTTCATAGATACTTAAATTTTGACAAAAGTAACAGATCCACAAGAAACCATAAGAATAAATAAATTAACTACTACTTCCAGCCCTTTAATATTTTAATCCTAATGGCAAATATCTCTATGTAGCATATGTATCACTTTCCTCTTGCACTGACCACGTTCAAGGCTTTTTCCTAATTGTTGTCTTCCCTCTTCTTATCTTCACAGTTTTTGAGGGGTTTTTTTGTCAGTTTTTGTTACTATATCTTCCCTCTGCTTATTATTGTAAAACCCTATAACTTTTCTTACCTCTAGAGTCATGCTGTTTGGAAGAGTGTTTCACAGGGAACATATATGTTGATATTTGTACTATACTTACATAGTCATCTAAATGTGCATACAGTGCCACAAAGCTCTGGTTTCAGCTGAGAAAATGAAATGAAAGATTTGATATGACCCTGTCTCAAGACCTTAGGGTAAGATAGTTACTCAGACTATGGAAAATCCAGCTCTAATGTCCTTCTCTTCCTAATGGAACTTGAGCCTGTATTTCTCAGGTAAAAGCCTTGAAATCCAAACTCATGTGTGTGCTGAGTTTGAGTACTTTGAGTTGTTCTTGCTGAAGCTGCTCTAGTTTGTATGGGCTACTTAAATATTACTCTACCAGAGAGAAAGAGAACACGACCATAGTTTAGTGGCCAGGGCACTAAGCACAGTTTTACATCTGAAGGGAGGAAAAAATAAACTCTCTCTATTACAGTTTCCAATTCTTACAACATGGTCTATTAGGCACCTAGCCTCTGAT
>NW_009198462.1:35256-43572 GCF_000690835.1 Fulmarus glacialis | reverse complement strand
CCCGCACGGCTGCGGGTGCCTGCATTGTTAATAAGCCTTTTTGCACGATTTGCATAGGGCAGCTTTCCACGTAGGATCCGTGCAGTGCCCAGAGAAGTGGTGGGAGGACATAAAATTTGGGTTATTTGGGTACCGTGGTGTGAAGAAAACTGAAAGGTTTTTAAAAAAAAAAAGAATCGGAGGGTTGCGTTACTGTTTGTGAGGACCCGAGGGAAACAACTGCATGCCAGTTCTGGTGTCCAGCACTTAATCGCAACTTTGGAACAACATGAGGGCGGAGGGCTTTGACAGGGACCCCGCTGTGTCCATCTCAGAAGAACGCAGTTCTTCTCTCTGCTGTTCTCTGATGACCCCTGTGTGAAACAGGAGGGGATCCAGTGATGATCTCTCTATTGAAATGGTTACCTTGCCTGGCTTATCGCAAGGCTGATAGTGCACTGCAGAATTTGTTTCTGCCTCTGCTTTTTGCTGAGCTTCAGTAGCGGTCAGCTGAGTGGCAACCATTTTCAGATTTGCATGAGCAAAGGTACAATTCATACACCTCCCTCCCTCCTTCTTTGGCAAACACCCATCATTTGCTGTGGCAGGCAGGTCAGAAAACACAGCGTTGCCACAGACGTGGCAACATTAATTAGAAATACCTGGGAAGGAAAGGAAAAAGACCTCACTACAAAGAGTTAGTCCTCCTGCCGCCTTCCTCCCAGACTACATCCTCTAGTCTTCTTGTCTTGATCTAGTAAACCTTTAAAACGTGAAGAGACTCCATATTGATGCTTTACAGCATCATCTGTCCTAGAGGTAGTTAATAACACGTATAGCATCCTGGAAAAAAGCCAGGAGATCCATGTGAGCTATATGGGGGTCTCATAAGTGTGGTATGCTCATGTAAGGCAAAGGAGGCCATGCAGGGAAGTTCATAAGCTAGTCAGCTTATTTTGAACTAGTCAGCACAAAATGCATTTAGCTGTACTAAATGTAAAGTTATAAATTCATGTTCTTAGAGGTAGAGTCATATGCAAAGAATGGGAAATTATCTTGGAAAACGAAGGCTCTGTAGAGGAAGTGGGAGGCAAAGTAATTACATATGTGCTGCCAGTAAGGTACTGCAGCAAAAGAATGGGATGTATGCTGACAGCAAGGAAAAAATTTCTTTTATGGCATTGACAAGACCAAAAAAAGTCACTGTATCCAGTTCTTCAAAAGATGGTACAGGGACATTTATGGAGAAAGCACAAGAGAAAAAAAATGACCTAAGGTTTGGGGAGAGTGCTTTGCAATGAGAGACCTCTTGATCTTTTTAATTGAGCAAAAAGGAAACAAATTATTTGATTATGTTAATTTCACAGGAGAAAATCCTCAATACTTGAGGGCTTTTCAGCCTAGTGGAAAAGAGTCAACCAGAATCTGTATCTGTAACCAGAAGCTGAACATAAAAACTACAAATGAAGTCACACATCAATAAATGCCTCCATTTGAAGGAACACAGAGGTCCTATTTAGGTCCTTAGAGTTCTGGGCTGACCTCGGTTTCAGGAATAGCCTTCGGAATAGCCCCCACTTCAAGTCAGGGCAGTTTTGCCAGTGTTTTACTTTTTAGCGTCCTTTCTTGGGCTGCCTGTTGGCTTCCCTTCAGCCACAGGTCTCATTCCAAGCCCCTCTTCCCATTGCTGATATCAGCCCGCCCCGTTTCCGAACGAATTTCTTTCATGCAGCGCAATAACAGGATTTGCAAAAGAGTCATTGTAGGGTTGCTTATCCCTGCACCGTGCCAAGACACCGGACATCTTCGTCTTGCAACAATGTTCTGTCTGTTGTACGCAGCCAGAACAGGGCATAAAATCTCTTTGATATCTGCAGAGACAGTAAGCCGATTCTTCCATTATTTTATTTATTTATTCAAATTAAAGTGTTATGGCTCTGTCAAAAGAATTCCCTTCCATATTTTCTATATTGTGGCTTCATCATTGTTCTTATTGTAATTATTCACTTAGACCTACATCAAGTTACAATACCTTGAAAAGCAAGCATTTAAAACAAGGATGTCCTTCTTGCAGACCCTTTTGGTTGCAATTGTAGGATGGGTGCCACTGCAACATTGTTCCTCAAAGGTATTAATCAATTGTTAATCAAGTGTTGTTTTTATTTTTCTAAGTTAGCAGACAACAGAAAAATTAACTCCATTGCTAAATTTGCTAATGGATCCCCCTATGCTCTAAGGATTTAGCATCTCCAGAAATGTTTCCCTGGATCATGAACTCAGTTCATTGTTTCAGGGTTATTTTAAATAAGAGTTAGTCTGTAACGCCCATTTCTATATAATGTAATGTCTACATTGTGATTTGATAGCTGATGCTGTAAACCATTAAGACTATAAAAGGCCTGAGCAGGCAATACAAGCATCCAACATGGGATCTCACAATATTTAAATAGGGATTGGGTAGCAATTGCTTCCTCTATCAAAGAAAAGCAACGTTGTACTTTGAACATACATAACCAGTTTCTAGTGATAGTGTTTCAAGAATACAGTTTTATCTTTGTTAAATGGGAAGGCTAAGACTAAAGGTGTCTGAAAACTTGTCCAGTACACAGTCGGTACCAGTGTTGGGAAAAAAATCAAGGACTCAATCACTTTCTACTGGATAATCCATGTCAGTGGATGGCATGTCACTGGATAATCCATGTCCTTTTAGAGAGGAAAATTCAGATGGATTCACCATATCTTTAGGTTTCACCCATATGTGCCTGTTCTTCCAAGACCTGGGACAGCTTTGTCACAGACTGTGCAAAGTTTTGAGAATCACAAATGATACTTGGTAGGAAAACTGAAGACAGACATGGGGAAGGCTAGAAGCACTGTAGAAAGTGGGACTGAAATTCAGCTCTTGCCCAAGTGGAGCAGTGATTTCAGCTGGGTATCATTCTACAAAACGTTCTGTTATGCTACACATAAAAAGTGATCATAAAATGCATCAGTACAATAAGTGCATCATTTCTGGAAGTTTGAGTAAATGTGGCTGTGGAAAATGACAAAATCTGGAGTCTAAGTAAGTATGTGTTGTGGTTTAACCCCAAGCCAGCAACTAAACACCACACAGCCACTCACTCACTCCCCCCCGGGTGGGAAAGGGGAGAGAATCAGAAGGGTAAAAGTGAGAAAACTCGTGGGTTGAAATAAAGACAGTTTAATAGGTAAGGAAAAAGCTGTGTGCACAAGCAAAGCAAAACAAGGAATTCATTCACTCCTTCCCATCAGCAGGCAGGTGTTCTGCCATCTCCAGGAAAGCAGGGCTCCATCACGCATAACAGTTACTTGGGAAGACAAGCGCCATCACTCCGAACATCCCCCTCTTTCTCCTTCTTCCCCCAGCTTTCCCCCCGCCACCCGAGCCCCAGCCAGTCCCCGAGCAGCAATCACTCCCCCCGGCCCCCTCCCCCAGTTTATATACTGGGCATGACATCATAAGGTATGGAATGTTGGCCAGTTGGGTCAGCTGTCCCAGCTGTGCTCCCTCCCAGCTTCTTGTGCACCTGGCAGAGCATGGGAAGCTGAAAAGTCCTTGACTAGTGTAAGCACTGCTTAGCAACAACTAAAACGTCAGTGTGTTATCAACATTATTCTCATACTAAATCCAAAACACAGCACTATGCCAGGTACTAGGAAGAAAATTAACTGTATCCGAGCCGAAACCAGGACACACTGTGGTTTCTTCCTGCTGTGCTTGGCTCTGGTAAGACATCAGACAGAATAGCATGCCAGCTCCTACTACCATGCATCAAATAGAAACACAGACCTGTCGGGGAGAGTCTGCAGAGAGCCTGCGACGAGAGTGATCAGTTCTAAATGTAATGTGGGTCTGCGAGAAGAAATAAAGGATGTATTTGAGGGGATCGTTTCCTGTAGAGAAAACCCAGGGAAAGAATAATGAAGGTCTTGATATCAGTTAAGGACTATCACAAAGTTGTTAATAAGCTGTCTTCAGTAACCATTGCGTTGGAGAATTAGTGGAGGGTTTAGACTGTAAGAGGGGAGACAGGTTAGGTATTAAAAAAGGTTTTATCAGTGGAAGCACTGGCTACAAAGAAGAGGGAAAGTGAAATCTTCAGAAGTTTCTGACAGGTCTAGGTGACCTGTGAGAGTCTGCCCTTCTGATAATCCGTCTAGGTGGACATGACTGAGCAAATGCACCACTGCCACTCCTCTCTGCCTCCAGTTCCCATCATGCACACCAAGGCTAACTTCACAGGAAGCCCTGCAACCTTTCCAACTCTTTGCCGGCAATTTTATACCTCCAGGCAGGTCCACATACACCCAGGAGCTGGTGGTGGACTCTGACTAGGCTCTAAGAAGGATGGGAGAGAAAACTAGAGCTGAGTGGCGATACCTCTTCCCCGCTGAATCTCTCGGCATAGTAATCCAAACCAGATACTTGGAAGGGTTTGCAGAGCCCTGTGTTTTGAGGGATGATTCAGTCTTTCCATATCTCTGCTCCCACCCCCTGTTGTTCACAGATGATTATGTTTATAAGCTTTATTGGAAATAACATTCTGGCACATTTGTTCAAACCCCTTTGTTGTTGTTATTCTCCTTGCAGCAGGACAGATTTATTCTTTGCATCTGCTGCTCCCTGAGCCGTGGACAGGCCTGTGTAGGCTCACCCGTGGAAATGGGGTATGGCCACGGCTCTGCAATTCCTGGAATGAACGGAGAGAGGCACCGATAAACGAAGGGTCACAACCTAGGCACATCGTCCAGGGCAGCATCTCTGAGCAACAGTAGTGGCGGGCGACAGCTCCAGGCGTTATCTTCAAACAGAACATGGCTGCCGCCCTTCCGTTTGCGTGTCCGGCTCTGTGCACTGCCTCTCACCTGAAATGGCAGCTGCTCATTTCTTCCGTAGGATTTCCAGAAGGAGAGTTGGTGCCAATATGCAAGTGAAAGAGCAGGGGATAAGCAAGATAGCCTCAAACTCTTGCAAACAGACGAGTTACAAGCCTGTCCCTGAGCCTGCTGATTTAAGAACAGAGCAGGTCTTATGTTTGTACCCAGAGAGAATAGGAGAGGTAGTGCCAAAGAGCTAGGTACTTTTGAAACGATGATGCCATTCCCAGAAAGGCAGTTTCTTTTGTGGCCGTACATGAACTCTCCTAATCACAAGGTAGTTTGGGACCTTCATTGCTCATCATCTCCTCCTGCTACTATCAGTTTTTTACAGTATTTCAGGAGGCATTTCCTCACCATCTTTTGGAATTTTTCCAAATTTTCATTTTGCCGACTGCAGCTTTTTACTGACTTGTTCCTACTCATGACGTATTTAATATATGTACATGTATGTCTTTTCACCAGGGCTGCTGCCCATCTGTTTAAGCTGTGTGCAGATAAACAATACAAATGTTTGTTCACTTGTTAATTGCTTATATTGCTTGTAAAAACTTATATAGCATTCATGCACTTTTTATGACCAGAGGTTTCCAGTATCCTCACAAACAAACATAATAAAGGTGAACGAAAGCTAAAGGGGAAAAAAAGCACATAAAACATTCAGAATTTGCCTAAGATCAATATTCAGTATTAAAGTGGCTTCAGTCTTATGAGAGATCTTTATAAAAATCACAGCTATCTGTAGTCAAATAACCAGCACACAGGGTGGAATAAGAATAATGTTCATAGTTTTAAGGAGCTACTGAAATAGCCAAAAATTAAAGGAATCATTGTTTTCACTGTATCCTCTGCTCTCGAGACATTCCGTTGTAATACCTACAGGAATAGATGCTGAGGTGAGTAAGGAAAGATACTCGTAGCAGACAGCATGAAGGGAACCATGCAAGTTGGTGCCATATCAAAAAGTAAGAGAAAAACAAGTAACAAAGAACTCAGAGCTGCAATGGATGAGAATCTGGCTGGTATTCTCAGTTTCACAGTAGCCAACAACCGTATACAATAGGATAATTATATAGAAAATGGAAGATAAAGAAAAATACGGAGAGGTTTAACTTTCTTTGTCTTCCCTTGGGATAGATCTTAGTGAGACGTTGGACACCTCGTGTTGTTTTCTCTAATGCTTGAAGCTGATGAAAGTGAACAGTTCCCAACACATATGTGTAACTCAGACTGTTGTACCTGTGCAGAATCGTACTAATAATTAGCTTGCATATCATTTTTGCAATTTTTTTTTCATGGTTAAGAATATGCTTTATGGCTGTTCTCCTCTTGGATAGGACTTTGATGAGTATTCACACAGATGGACTCTGAAACTTGAAAATATCACAGAATGACAAACTGAAGCAAATGCCAGTGATTATTCACATAACTCCTAAATGTATAGAATTCAGAGTGAAGAGCTAGGAATTGGAAACAATTATCTTGTGAATTAGTGATTTTGGCCTGGAATCATCTAGAGACAGCAGATTGTGAACCTTATCTGTTCATCCTTATAGAATATAATTTTTTTTTTCTCATAAATTAGCTATTTAACAGAACACCACACAAAATTGTACATGCAGAATTGAGGAGTGTGGTACATTATCAAATGGTTACTACAATCAGAAATTTGATATAGTTGTTATCTGTGCTAGAATATTCCTATTCCTCATTTGGGCTAAAAGTTACTCAGACCTTTGAATGGACACAAAGACAATCTTACCTCTCATAAGTAAATAAACCCCCAACATCTCCAACAACAAATGGCAAAGAAGGGAGCCATGGATCTACGCTGGTTGGGAGAGAAGGACATTCTCTTCTGAAGCAGTGGCATCCGTCAGTCCCTGCAAAGCCTAAATTAACTCTTGAGGATTCATCCTCTTGTTGAGGAGAGCTACCTTGTGGAAACAACTGTGATACAGGCTGAAGTTACCCTCAGAGCATGACTACAGCCAAATGTTTACCACTTTCAGAGCAGACATATTTTGAGGGGGGGAAGAGGAGGACAAGGAAGAATAAACTACATAATCACTGCACAGATAAACAACTGTTAATAAACTCCATAAAAAATGAAATGGCAATAGCTGTTTGAGTATATAATTAACACAATGAGTAAGACTAAGCAGCTTATCTGCTGCGGTAATGTATATTTTTCCATCAAACCAATCAGTGCTGAATAATGACTAGCATAATATATCTGGGTAAATATAAGCACTTCTTGTTTCCCTAAGATGACAGCTAACTAATCAACACACATTCAAAGTGGAGTATAAGTATGATTAAAAATAAAATACCCAGATAATATGGATTCATTTGAAAAACTTAACCATTTGATTAGAGACACTGGCATGATCTTTGCTAGTTGTCCCCATCTAGGATGGCAAACATATCTATCTGCACAAAAAAAAGGCACAAACTGGTTGAAGGATAAATCAAAAGAAGATTAAGTATTTCGCATGGCATTTTAAAATGCTCTAATTATACCGTAATTAACAACCCTGCATATTAAATTTGCAACTATGAAATATAACTAGGCAAATTATATCTACCCACCCTTCATAGCAGCACACCATACTTTATGGATGATCACCTCATATAATTTGGTTGAAATTCCAACTGTCTGCAAGCACAGGCAGGTGGTGGGTTTCACCCACTGAGATGAACACCCGCCAACACGTGCAAGGACACATATTTAGAGATAACAGATAGCTCAGGAGTGACTCACTATGTTCCTACCAGCAAAATATGAGATCTCCTTTGCTTCCGGCCTGGCAGGGACAAACATCACACTCTTGGAAAGCTAGAAACTGAGTCACTCTCCAGACCTCTTTCCTGAGGTGGGGGACCCCATTTCACCAGTATCACACTGGGGAGGCTGTGCTTCACCAGCTGTTGCAGTGGCTCGTACGTGCTCCTCTGGGGTTCTGCTCTGGTTTATTCTGTAGCTCTTTGGATAAAATGGGCTGCCAGAGCAGAGAAGAAGAGGGTATGTATGGGAATGTCCGTGCAAGAAACATTTTCAAGTGTCCTGTTTCTCCTTAGAAACTACATTACTGTGTTCACTCAGAGTAGCTGAAAGTTGTTTTGTCCAGTTTGAGGGAAGGAATGGGCTGCTGGCTGGGGCAGCACATCACTTCTTTAAAGCAGTTGCAACATGTTTTTTTGGTGTGTATGTTAAACTGGTGACCTGAGTCGTTAAAAACACAATCTCGCTCTCCAGTAGCTCTGCCAGTAACTGGAGACTGACTCTGCAGCCAAAGAGCTGGTAGTTCCTCTTACAGTTCCCAAATCAATTCCCTTGATTTCAGATGGAAAATTTTGCACCAAATATTGATTGTTAAGTGTTAAAGTCTTTTTTTTACATATAAAAGAGAGTTCAGCAAAGGACCTCTAAGACAA
>NW_009198462.1:0-35047 GCF_000690835.1 Fulmarus glacialis | reverse complement strand
GGGAGGTTCCCTCTGAACCTCAGGAAACCCTGTTTCACTGTGAGGGTGGCTGAGCACTGGCACAGGTTGCTCAGAGAGGTTGTGGAGTCTCCATCCTTGGAGATACTCAGAAGCCATCTGGACATGGTCATGGGCAACCAACTCTAGGTGGCCCTGCTTGAGCAGGGAGGTTGGACAAGATGACCCCCAGATTTTCCTTCCAACTTTAAGCATTCTGTGAAAGAAACTCTCCTGCCACGGATACCTCTGGTCAGATGCTCTCTCTTCTATGGTATTCTGCAAAGAGGTGAGATGAGCTGGTAAGACTGCACGTGAATGTATCTGCTGAAAGAGAATCAGATGTTCCCCACTACAAAAGAAGTTACTCCACACAGTCTTATCAGCAGTATGGAAATTTCATAGATTGCCTGTTAACAGGTATCTGGTATGCGTATTGCTCATCTGCAAATACTTTAACAGCCTCTACTCCCAATAATCCCTATTCCGATATCTTTAAACAATTATAATGTGTTACGTGATGATAAATGACAATAGCAAAGAAACCTTTTTTTTTTTTCCTAGGAAGAAGGGATGATCTATCAGATTGGGTGAAAAAAAAAATCTTAGCCATGTAGGATCAAGTATCTCTGTGCTCATAATTTCATTATGAAACACAGACATGATCAGATTTTGGTGTGGACAGATGTTTATTATCCATGGTGTGGAAAGATGGGAGAATTTTTTTTTAAAGAGCACACTGAAATCTAATGAAGTGTCACTGAATACAAAAAGTTAATCCTTGGTAAGTTATACCTGGAGCTCACAGTGCTATTTTAGACCTTGTTCTCTGATAAACAACTAACATCATTTCAAACTAAATAATAAAATCAGTTAGTTAGAAACTTAAGTATGTTACTATACAACAGTCAAGGTCTCTTAGTACTGATCATAGGCATGTTAATAGACCATTCATTACGCACAGCTTTTAAATTCAATGCCACTGTTATTTTGCCCACATCTTTATTACGCTGCTCTATAAAGTTGCCTTCATAATGAATTTCTACAGGAAGGGCAATTCATTTCACTTATATTAAGCAATTTTGCAGCTTATGAGAAATAACCCATTGCCCTGCTTCCTCAACACATTTTCCATCAAGTATTTATATGCAACTGGAGCCACTTTGTCTGTCTGTATGTCCCTCTCACTTTGCATATAGCTCAACAGCAGTTGATGCTTTTGTTCCTGTGGCAGACTTGCCCGTTTTCTCGTGCTTGCACTACCTCCATTTTCACTACATAATTAGGGTCAGATGCTAGTTCCTTGAATTAAAGGTCTTTTGGGGTCTCCTTCAAACAAGCCCTTCTACGCCCTTCTTGCAAAACAAAGCTGTCACATGCATTCTTTAGATAGTGTTGGATTACATTACACCACTTGACCACACTTGCTACACTAAGAAAATTATGCCAGGTATTTTGCTGATAAAAATCACCATGGCATTATTGTATGCTGTGGATCTCTATCAATTCATGCCCGGAGAAAATTGGGCTCTTTGTAAGAATTTAGGAACAGAGACAAAGCTCAAAGTTGCCATAAGGATTCTCACCAGGTTAACCAGCATTTCTGGAAGTCCTTTGACAAGGCAGAAGTAAAGGAGTAAGCAAATTTACTTCCATAAAAATATCTGACAAACTTTCTCCCACTTGCCCAAGTGTTCATCACCAGGTACCAAAGAAATATATCCTTTGCAACACTCTTCATTTTGCTGACCTGCTGTACCACAGGGCAGCTCCTGCAGCTCACTCCAGCGCTGTGACTGGCCATACTATAAACAGAGATGAAGAAATTGTGTAATGAATCTTGCACTAGAAATTCCAAGAAGTTCGTAAAGGGCTGTTCAGGAGAGAAAAAAAACGGGTTGCAGTGGAGTTTTGCTGGGACTAAACTTGGCCCAAAGCGTTTGTTAACATTTAAGAGGACTCCCTGCTCTTGGAGCCTATTCCTGCTAGCCCTCGGCCACACAAATGAGCTCGCTGCATGGGTCGGCTGGAGCCGGGGTTCGCCCTGTAGATTCTCAGTGTTGCATAGGCATTTAAAATATACAGCAAGAGGTTGTTGTGAGTTCCCACTAGAGTCTGAAACCTGGAATCACAGACAGTGAAAACAGAGAAGGACCTTGCGGGGCAGCACACCCGCCAGTGATTGCCCAGCCAGGCCCCCGCGGAGTGTTTTAGCCAACAGACCACTCCACTGCGTCCTACCTAACGAAACAGGCCATATAATAACTGCTCAGAGTGAACATTGGGGATGAAAATCCAGCTGGCCACACTAAGATCAGTTTTCGGTATCCATCTTGAGTTAAAAATTATTCTTGGTTCACCCCGTTTTAGAAAAGTGAAGTTTGCTCTGTTCCTTGGATGAGAATATATACTATTTCTATTGCCAGAGGTAGTGTATATCATCTTCTCACTCTGCCAGTGCTTTTACTTTATATTCTACGTTAATGCTTGTTAGTTAAAGTAGATGGCAAATCATGCATTAACCACATCTCTGGGTCTGATTAGAAGATTATTTTGGGGATTAACTGCATTCATTTTAACTAACTTCCTTCATGTTCCAAATATGTTTACTCATATATATATTTATTCATATATAATATGTGTGAAATATGTGAAATTCATATGTGAAATTCACGTTTTCATATGTGAAAATACTGCTTTAATGGAAAAAATTGAGGGAGTCTCAGAGAAAAAAATATTCACTACATTGTACAAAACTAGTGCAATGCAACAATCTAATAAGTCAGTGTGTTTTCACAGGGTGAGTTGTTTTGTCAGTTGAGTGCTTGAAGTGCTATCTAATGTCTCTGTGGAAATGGCTGAAAGAAACAACAGACGTCTCAGATTTTTGCCTTTCACGTCTTATTAAAATCAAGAGAAGACAGAAAGGCAATCAAAGGGTTAATCATCATTTTTCTCTCCCTGGAAGAAGTTCCTATGAACACCGCCTACAAGAAGAGGCAGCAGTAACTGAAAGACAAAAAGCAATTTAGATAATGATGAGCATTAATAAACCAAAAGGTTCATCGAGAACACTATTCCTAAGGATAAAAGGTAGAAAGGAGCCGAGAAATTCTGCAAGATGCTAATCTGAATAACATAGCGGTGCCACCACAGCCTTCAGCAAAGCCATCTTGTATTATTCCCCCCCTAAATGCATTCAGCCGAGAAACTCCAAAGGAGATGCTTGTGATCTGATTTGTGCTGGGTACTTTTGACTTGACTCTCTCATTCAGACTTGCAGCTGTGGCCTCTGAGCTGCATCCCTGCTCTGCAGGGACTGAAAAGCTGTTACCTAAGTAAGGTGCAAGCTACTTTGAGCATGTAGCTCCAATGTTTACAGCAGAGCTTTCCACTGCCATCATCTAAGATGCCTCCATTTCCTACTTTCATCAGCTCCCCACACTGCCTCGTACATGAAACAGCAATATTTGCCACTTAATTTTCTGCTAAAGAACAGGAAATATTAAAATCTGCTTCACATTGCTATGGTAGCCACTTACACTTTGCACTGGAAGCCAAAGCAAACACCCAATCCCTTATTCCATTATTTTCTCCTTCTGTTCCTGGAGGAAGATGGATATGTAATTTGCATTGGCTATACAAAGCATCTCTTGGTAAGATGAAAACACTTAGAGAAAACGCATATGCAAAGTGTGTCCCAAGCAGTATTTCTGAGCCTGTATTTCAGCTCTGGGAAGAGTGACTGGGCACACCCTGGGGATCAGACGTTCAACCAACGTCCCTTGTGCGTGTCACTGTGCATTTGGCGTCACGCAGCCCACCGGAACGGCTGTGCGTTGCAGGCACTGCCCACCGCACTGCTCACACCATGGATCCCTGAGGATTGCCTTTTCCACCGCTCCCGCACCTCCATAGGCAAAGGGCCAAGTATTAAACCCTGAATCATCCCAGGCTGCGTAAAGCAGTGCTCGACAAAAGATTAGAGAAAAGGTGCCAGAGCAGGAGATCAGACTGTTCTGCAGGATAAGCCACCTAAAGAAGATGCGCAGAAATCCAGCTGAGATACTTAAAAAAATAAAATAATCATCCTGCTTTTGCGTTCCTGAGCTGAAATTCTGTAGAGGAGTTGACACAGGATAGGTTAGCTATGATCTTAAAAATGTTACACTTCAAATAAACGAACTGAAGAATCAATGCTTCTTTCCTTGGTTGTTTTCATTTAAGGCCTCAATCCCAAGGTGTTGACAGCGACGGGCTGTGCTGATGCTAAGTTGAAAATTGACCAAACCCAGTCTTTAAACCATTCAGTGAATGATCTCATATGTAAAGCCAAAGGCTACAGGCACTGAAAAAGGTTTGGTTGGTGGGTGGCGTATATGAACATGTCTTTAAAGAAGCCTGTCCTCAATTAGAGGCCATAGAACAATTTTAAAAAAAAACTATAATTGACTAATTTTTGGATACTCTCTACGAAGATACAGCGCTATGTATTTGTATACAAATGCACGGGAATCAAAACGCTTCTGTACCTACTGTAAAAGGTTTCAGACTATCTGTAAAGCACGTCTAGTGTCATGTACATGTCATTATAAGGACTGGTTTGCTTTTCTTTATAGCATTGCCAAAAATATGATGATACGGACTGAAGAATTCAGTGGCAAGTTTCTGGCTAAAGCCAAATTTGGGGATTGTTTCAGCGGTTGCGCTGCCACTGATTTTGGGTTACCTTAAGGGAAAAAAAAACGAACCAAAAGAGCTTGTTGCCACTTGGTTGGGAAGCCATAGCACCTCACCACCTTGTGGCAGCTCTAAAAAACCTGCCAGGGATCCCTGCAGTGGCCAGGAGACCTCTTGGCCACACAGTTTGGTTTTGCCAAAGCAGAAGGCTGGGAGAGACGGGGCAGGGGCATCCTGGAGAGGGTGACCTCCGCACCACCTGAGCTGGAGCAACCTGGAGGTGGGCAGCAGCTGCCTTTTTGCCTCAGGAGGATGAGGGGGGACATGGCGAGAGGAGATGGCGTACGTTGAGGCTGTGGTAAGAAGGAGATGGAGTGGCTGGGGTTGGGAGTCACTTACAGAGGAGAGTATGGAAAGAGGAGGGGAGAGTGGCTGGGAAAACAGGTGACCTGGGGTCAAAGAGGGTCAGTGGGGTCCTTGGTACTGGGACCCATTGCCCAGCTGGAGTGGATCCCATTATTTCTGAGCATCAAATTCCTCTCTGGCCCCACAGCTGATGATGGAACCCACTGGCAAAGCGTCTCCATCACCTCCGGTGGGGTGTCCGTGAGCCCCCTCCTCTGGCTACCAACCTCTCCAGACAGCAGTTCTGAAAAATTCATCCTTGGTGATCACTCATGTTGGGGGGAAGCTCAAGACTATTCCTGCCTGCCTCCTGTCCCTCCTCCCCCTAGATTTTTATATGCTAAAACTTAGGAAATAGCATCCAGAAATATAACATGAAGCATTACCCAACTGTGAAGCACTTGGAAGTTTCTTCCCACAGCAGGCCTGGCTTGTCTTACCTTATCCGTACGCTGGAGGATGCAGTCTTCGGAATGTGATCACATAATCATTTTCCCTGTGGGACCCGTCTTATTCCTTCCACTGCCATTATTAATAGTAGCCCTGCCCATCTTGTTGCAGGAGCTGGAAGATGTACAACTAAACGCCAGAGCCTGTTAAAGGTAGTTAAGGCAACATTATGTTAAAGACAGTATTTTTTTTTTTAAAGTTAGTATTACTGTTTGTGTTATCTAAGAGCCTTTATATTGTTTGTTAACAATTTAATTCCATTTTCTACACTAAATGTAGAATTTTTTTTTTCTGGAATATGGGGAGTTAAGGTCTAATTTTAAGCCTGGGTTTATGGCACAAGGTAAAAACTTCTTTCCTCTTGGTGGTAACCAGTTGTGTGTGTGGATTAAAAACAAGACCGTTGAGTAAATCAGGTGTTACAGTTCCTCTCACACTTTTCAAAACAAAGCATGTCAGCTTGAGAAATCACAGGTAGATTAAGAGAGCACCATTCCTCGCTGCTTACAGAAAACCTGTCCTGCTTCCTAACACATTAAGAAGACATACCGGAAGGGAGCTCATTTCTACAAGAGCCGCTTGAGCCTGAGCGTGGCACCACGATGCCCTGATGTGGAAGAGCCACGTTTGAGCGCTGAAACCACAGCCTCAGCTGAGCGGGTGAGTCCCCCGGGGTACCATCGGAAATGTGCTGCTGCTAGTTACCCTGCAAGAGTACTCTCTAGAAGAGTGCTCCATACTCTTCTGTACATCTTGATCCACCGTTTCAGCACATTTTCATTCTCCATTTAGGTTTTCCAATACTTACATGAGAAACCCTCAAACTTAATACTCAGGTAGATTGCCTTCTCAAAGTCTTTGACTCTGAACCATACGGGAAGGGTAGCCAGAGCGGTGCAACGGCCATATCCCCTCTTATTTTTGAAGTAACTCACATCTGGACGAGAACATTTGCAAAGTTGCCACTGCAGAAAAAGCAATCCCTGCAGAAAAAGTAACCCCTGTTCTGAGAAGTTTGCACAGCCCAGTAGTACTGGTGAAACTGCTCTGATGTCTGCCGGGAAGAAAACACGACAACTCCTGTGTGACTCGTCTTCCTGGGGCTTTCATTTCTGGAGCATCCAGTTAAAGAAAAGCCTTAAAGACTGCAATTTTCAGAAAAAGCTGAGCGTTTACCAACCCAAAGTCAGCTAAGGCCTCTAGGTGGTATTATAAGACAAACACAAAATAACTACCCTTTTGAGGATGGTAAGTTAGGCGCTCAACTTTGCAAAGAAAAGATTTGGGTGCGAGTGCTCTAAACAAAGGCTCTAATCTTGACAATTCTTCGCTGGAGCAGGAATTTACAGCGGCAGGTGCGGGAGGAAGGAAGGGAAAAGGGAACGCCGCGAAGGGGGCATTAACCCCGCTATTAGCCCAGGCTGCTGTAACACGCATTCCTGTCTCACAACAGGATTACAGCTGCAAGTCTGGGCAGCTCCATCCCCTCCGGAGAGGGGAAGGTACGGAGCTGCTTCGTTCCCTGCTGTCACTGAAATCAGGTCGCCCATGCCTATGGCACTGCTCGTGTGAGACTACAGAGGCAGGAGAGTCATCCCTGTGGTTCCTGCAATACCACCGGCTCCAAGATGTTTACAGACTAGCTGTTGAAGTAGGTATAGCATGGCTTTGTAGCAAAAATGTCACACCAACACTTCCATCCTGGCTCTGGGTCCCGACACCGAATGAGCTGACCTGCGGCCACACCGGCTTTTGAAGAAACTGCTCTCCCCTCCGCCAAACACATACGCACGCCTCTGAGCCGGTCTGGAGGCAGCAGAGGAGCCAAGAACAGGCAGTCTTTATTGAACAGCAGATTTCTTTGGAACAAATGCTTGGCAAAAAAATACTTTTACATTTTTACTTCCTGCAGTGCCTCAAGAATTATGTCTGTTTAACTAGCATGTGCTTATTAAACTGGTAAAGAAGGCATTCCGGTGTGGTTAGTAAAAAAACACAGGCAATTGTGTATTTGTGTGGGACACGGTCCAGCTCGTCTGAACAGCCTGTTCTGCCCAGGCATAAATGACATTTTATAAAGGAACCAGCTATATTTTATGGAAGTAAGGGCAGATCCTCCGACCGAATCCGTTGGCAGGAAGAGTCTGGAAATGAAGGCGGCTTGTGGAGGTGAGGATCGCTGCCTGTCTGGGGAGAGCTGGCACTGCAAGTCTATGAGATCTCCTCCAGTTCTGGCTCTGGCGTAAGCGTCAGAGCTAGTAATGTGTCTCAAGCCCATCCGGGTCTGATAAAGTCCTTGGCATGCACCGATGGTCATTTAGTCTCTATTCTTAGTCTTTCTGCTAAAGAACAATGAACTGCAGTCAAAAAACACTATAAATTGTTCCACCCACAACTCATTTATACAATTTACCAATGCTGACGGCTGCTAATACCTTTCTGTCTCTTTCTAGAAGCTATTTACATCAGCAAATAAATCTTGACCCAGTCTGAGCTGGCAACCTAAAGATGAACAGTTTGAATTTCAATCTCCTCTCTTATGCTGTCTCACCAGAACACATTCCTGCACATCCAGAGCTACTAAAAGCCAGCCACACGTTCAGTAAATATAAATTTTCTAGCTCTGCTGCTTCTAAAGCTCTACTGTCTTTTTCTCTGGTCTGGACAGTTAGTATCTCCGTAATGCTTTTGAAACGTATCTTAGCCTTGAGTTCCAGGTTAAGAACCAACTGGCTTTTGTCAAACATCAGAAAATCATCCTCCCATCAAGAACACAGGAGGAAAATATCTTCAAAACACCCAGCGCTTTCCAGTTCTCTGATGTCTAGGATGAAGCCGTCTGCCTCAGTGGGACTACATCAAGTTCAAGGTTTCTACAAATGGTAAAGTAGTACAAGTTGAACAGAAGTGTATGAAGAAAGAAAGGGGGGAGGAATATCAAACAAACAAAAGACCAGATCAGATCACAGTAGGAATGAGAGTTCAACTAGGCGGGCAACATTTAGCATTGGAAGAATCAGCCGCCTAGTGCGTACTTTGTCTCCCCCTGCCTTTCTGCCCTTTTCATTTCTTTCACCTGCTCAGCAGATTGAAAACATTGCACTGATCGGGTATTTTCCAGGTCCCTTCAGGCTCTAGGTTCACTCTGCTCATGATGCCAACCACCCACCCTTTGGAGCTCGGACAGGGATTCCCCGTGTGGCATTTTTGGGGGTTGTATTTGGTTTGTTTGCATTGCAATGGCACCTAACCAGCTCCAGCTGAACCCTATGCTTATCATCCTAGCTGCCATAAAAACTCCTGGAGACAGTGCACCAATTAAGCCTCTCCACCTCCATTCCCCCAAAAAAAAAGATTCGGCTTCAATAGATAATGCAAACAGAGACTGGTAGAAAGGAACCGCTACCAGTGCTGTCATTAGGCAGCCTCTGTTGCTGTTTTTCCTTCTCCTTTTGCCTATCAGCAACCCTCAGGCCTTTTGTCCTTGCTTTGGCACATTCAACATGTGGGATTCATCACCCCCATAAGGGTAACATCTGCTTTTAACTGTGCAGGAATTCTATAAAGCATTGTTATCATTGCTCCGAGAGAGGAGAGCTATCAGCACAAATCATACAGAAGAACTGAAAGAAGAATTTCAGGATTAATAGATCTGAAATATTTCTGACAGATCGGTTAAAAGATGCATTAAGGCAGGTTATAACGCTCATCAAGCTCAAGAATTGCTTTTCTTTCCTTGAATTCTACATATTGGAGCAAATCCTGAGCCACTAAGTCAGCTTGTTGACATACTAGGGCAGGAATAACTGAAAAACACTAGTAAAAATACATAGCAAAAGTTCTGTAATAACACTCTGTATCTTAACTCAACATTACTGATATTTGCAACAGTCATTCTTCATAGGGTTGCTCAGTATTCTGGGCAGCCAGGAACCACATTCATTTTAGATCATTCTTACTTAAGGTACAAGTGCATCTCTATTGACATAAACTTGGAGAACTATCCAGGGAACAAAAGCCAGCTCTGCCTTCCATGAAATTAAATCAGGAAAGATGACTGCAATAGAGGGCGGTGACAGAGAGCCTGCTGTTGAAATATTAGTGTTATAACCAGGACGATTGCCTTCCCACTTTTTGTTTTGATATAGATCAGGAGAGAATCTAATGCTGTATTTTCAAGCGAAGAGAGGGATAGTGGACACCTTGGAGGAGCTACCAAGAAGAAGTCAAACATCTCCTTGCCAGTCGCCAGCAGTGGTGGAGGAGTTGTTCCCACCTCCTGGCCGTTGCGTGGGTCAGGGAGGTTTGAGCTCTCAGCCCCATCCCATGAGCTGCAAGGCTGCCTGAAGAGGCTGGAGCAAAGCAGCCCCAGGAAAGGCTTTTGGGCTGGTGGAGCCTTGCTGGACTGAAGCCAGGCCTAGGGTCTGATTTATTAAATAAAGGGCAGTTTCTATACCAAGGCCTCCAGACCGGCAGGGAGGTCTGTGTGTGAGACCTTCCTACCTGGGGACAGGGAGTGACACAAAACTGCCTTAACGAAGACAACTGCGTCTTAGCAGCTGCTTAGCCATCGGCAGCTGCTCCAAACAGGAGCCACCTCTGAGCGGGTGTCTCTGCGTGGGCAGGGACACCGCAGCAATTCATCCTCCCTTTGCTCATAGACAGACTACGCAGTCGTGCTTGAGATGGTCAAGCTGTTGATACTTCATCTCCCCTAAATAACACCACTTATCCTATGCAGCCGAATTTACTTTTATGGCATTATGGAATCCCTGGACATTTACAGATATAAAGACTGCATTGACTAGTGTGTCAGCCAATATTACGTGTGTATAGGTCAAAGTTAACTGCATGACTGATTCATACTGAAGGAGGATGGCCTATTATCCATCCTGGGAATAAATGTATGTATGTGCTGTATAAATGCACTTAGCTGCCAAATACAAAGTGGATTATGGTTTTATTCTTATATAAATAAAACACCAACTCTCTCCCATAATGGTAAACAGGAACAATATTTAAAGGACTGTCGTGGTACGTGAAGAGCAGTCTCAACCATTTTACAAAAGCAAATGTAATAATAGAGGAAGAGAGGGGTCTTGTAAAAATATTATAATGAAAATGACATTCAGAAATCCATTAGCAAGTGGCTGTGCTTCATGACAGCACTGGGAAAGTGTTTTAAATGTAAGCAAAGATCTTTGCTTTTCAAATCGTTAATGAAGATATAAAGTACTAAAAGCCACCGGGAAGTCTTAAAAAATGAAAACAAAACCATGCAACAAAGCTAACACCTTGGTTCATAATGGATCACAAGTCGATACTGTTGCTCTTGCTTACATTACTGCAGACTACCATTATCTGAGTGAATGATACTACAAAACTCACATTTTTTTTCCTTCGCCTCCTTATTTCTAGTAAGATTTGCTTCATTTATTGATCTCCCTGATGGGTACCATAGCAGTGGATGAAACAGGACCATTTATTTAAACTGCCTTTTATTAAGATAAACAAAATGCATTCAGGTGAAAACTCAGAACACTAAGAAAAGATAAAATAGGCACTGAAAAAAGGTAAGGAGAGTACTTGCAGAGAATTGGCTTTTGAAACCTAGCTTAAAGTCTGTACTTTTGCCAGGAAATGCAATGTAATCTGTACATTGCGAAACTCCCAACTGTTTTTAAGGAGAAAGTTAGGAGTTCAGAGCCTCCCAATGCAGATGGTGAAGCCACTGCTACTTAAAGACTTCTTCAAAATGTCTTGCACCAAAAAGGAGCTTTTTCCCAAAGGTGCATACTTCAGACAAAACCTGTGATTTTTTTTTATATGACCACATGTTTTTTTCTGACGAGCGCTCACCTTCCGTCATTTTGTTGTCGGGTGTGGTTATAAGAAGGTGTGTTGTGCAGCCACTGAATGTCTTTGAGGAATGCAAGGGCAGTTAATAAGGGCAGAACTTCCCTTCAAAAAACTCATTCAGTAGCACATTGCTTACTCTGCCATATCAAGGAAGAGAAAATGCCCTGGAAGTTGCAAAGCCCTGTAGTTTACCCTTTGCCAAGAAATGAAGTGAGGAAAACCAAGCTGATAGCTCATATTTGTTAATGCAAACCATGATTAAAGGAAGAATGGCTTCCAAAATAGGTGGTATCTGAGAAAAGGATATTTTTAAGTCTGCATCCTTTGCTTTCATATTTGGAGTGTCTTCTGCAGCAAGAACAAATGTCGTGCCTGGGCTAGTAATGCTGTGTGGCTCTGCTCAATAAGCCATCTCCCACTGCTGTGCTTGAATCAGTGCATTTGTGCTGCAGGTGCTTAATCCACACTTCATATGCTGGGAGGTGTGCTGACAAGGGTGGGGATGTCCCTTGGCCAGACAGCAAGGCACAGCCCTCCACATGGGCAAGTATTTCTGGCATATGGCAAGTTCCATCTCTCATCACTGGCCTGTACAAGAAATGTATCTGTTTAGTCTTGTATCATCATTTACTTACTGATGCAAGGGCACTGTCTCAGCTCCTCTGGATATTGTATTTTTGTTTGCAGGCATGCTCAGCCTGCAATCCATTACACTGTTGGACATGTAGAGGAAAGCAGTCATACAACCAATAACTGAAAATTAACTGCTTGGCTAGGACTGAACTCCAGCATCTTTATAACGGGAAAAAAAATCCCTGAAAATAATCAGTTGCAAAACAGTCCCCAAGGTCTCACCTTTGGCCATCATTCCATCAGAAGTCCGACATACCCCTGGACTCCTGGGTCGCTTTCTGCTACAGGCAGCATCTGCTCCTGTTTTGCACTTTTTAGTAGGTATGCGAGTAGGACAGCCTCCTTGCACCTGCTTTGCAGTGCAGAAAAGGTTAATGTTCAACCCTAGGTTGAAGCAACCTGGCTTTCAGCTCTCAATTATCTTAGATACAACCAAGTACACTTTTCTAAGGTGAGAGAAGCTGATGTAAGAGCACACAGCTGCATAAAGGATGAGGGATTCGCTTCCTTATGCCTGATGGAAAAGAAAAATCAATGTGTTAAGTGTAACAAGGTTGATGAATTACGGGATTAAAGAGGTGGATCTTGCATTTGAATAAAAGAGAATGCAGCAGGCATTCAGGGTTGTGAAACTACTCTTTATGCACTCCACAACTTAATGAATAGCGTAACAATATACAGGCATTGATTTTATAAGTTAACATAATGATTTCATACACAGTAGGTATTATAAAGCAATGTATTGTTTGTTTTTTCTGTCAATGCCCAGCAGTAACTGGTTATTTGCTGTCTCCCTGCGCAAGAGCGGAGTTGGCAGGAGTCTTACCTTGAAGTAGTCGTAAGACTCATTTTTAAATGGTTGGTAAGAGGCCCTCAAATGTGCTACTTTACTTAAGCCTTGTGAATGTCAGTACACATTTCTTCAGAGATCTGAATTAGTGCAGTTAGTTTTTATCTCTCCAAGCCTCAGTTTACCTTTACAATCCAGATTCTGAAGTCAGGGAGGGAGGATGACTCCTTTTTCTCACGCACCGAAGCTCTTTGTACACAGCCACCGCTGGCACCTCTTGCTGCTCAGAGAACATCCAGGACCTGCTGTTCAGCCCCGTGCATCATCTCACACAATACCTCTCATATACTTATCAAGCTCCCTTTTAGGACCAGGTAGACACTACTCACACTTACTCTGATTGCAAGGCTGCTCAGATGCTAAACTAGAGGTTAGACAATATCTAACTACCTATTCATAGCATCAACCTTGCCTTATAGCTTTTCTCCCTCAGGACTCTTGTAAAGAGTAATAATTTCCCCTTTTTCTTGCTCATTTTGATAGGAAGAGCAAGCAAAGCTCTGTTAGTCTCTCTGAATCAAAGGCTCTCCATTTCCCAAGCTTCTAGCCCTTTGCTCACTCGCCCCCCTCCCCTCCTCCTTCACACTACACAATTAGTTGCTTTCTTAGCAGTCAAACATAACTCAAGTGCAACTTGTTCCATTAACTCTACACAGGCATGGTGACGGCCATGGCTAGTAAGCTTTGAGCAGGAGGTGCTCAAAGCTTGACTTAAATGCTCAAGCTTAAATGCCTGCGTTTTATTAGGATCACTATGGCATGAAGTACGGGCTCCATCTTTTGTCTTTATGCTTGTTTTCCAGAAACGCTCTGCCTGCTTAGGACCTCTGCTCAGATGAGAAAGTCCCTCCAATTCTCTAAACCCAGGACCAAGGGGAACCTCATGATTTAAGCAACCCTTTCCAGCGCTCACTCTCCAGGTACCCTGCAGTTTACTCCTACAAGGATTCACAGAAGTCAATAGCAGAAATTTCCTAAGGATGTTTTAGGCAAAACCTGCTTATTTGAGATAAGACAGAGTATAAAAAAACTAAGGCGCAACAAGCCAGCCCAATAGTTAATATCAAAACCTAGATCAAGGTGTACACACACCAGTGACGCAAGGTTAGGCAGAAAGCAACCTGTCAGCCAAACACACAGGATACAAACCCTCTCAAACTGAGATAAACTGCACAAAAGCACTCCCCCTCTCTGGAGCTGCTTTAAATAGAGTTACGGCTCTCAGCAGGGTGACCACAGGTGTAGATAGGAGCCAGTAATTGCTTGGTGGCCTCAGCTGGGACAGCTCAGGTCCCAGCCCAGGAGCCTGATGCTTGTCAGTTGAGGAACACAACCATATGAGAACAGCGTGGCTCTGCCCCACTTCCAGATCTCCCTCTTTGCCTTTTCCCTCAGCTTCTCTCTCTCACACTACCCACTCCTTTTCTTTTTTCCCTTTTTCAGAATTTTTCCATTCTTTTCACAAAGTGGACAGGGATGAGATTATTTGGGATACGGTGACCTGCTTTTCTAAGCCAGGTTAGTCACTTGTTGATGGTTTCTACTGGTTGCCCATTCAGAAGGTGTTACAAAGGTATATCTATGTTGATAAACAAAAGAAGTCCAGGGAGAAATCACTGTCCCCAAGGTCAACAGGCTCAGCCTGGCTTGTGTCCTTGCTGCTCAGGGCTAGTTCCTCTTGATGGACCATGTTTACACTACACTGGAGGTGGCTCTCGGTATTTCCTAGGCACATTGTGGCCTTAGACAGAAAAAATTGTATTTTTAGGGTTTCTTTTTAACTTTCAAAATACCTGAAACAACACAAGGGCTGTATTGCAGCTCACTAGTTTTTTTTTTTTTTAAATTAGCATAAACCAAGACTACGTGTTGTGCACTGGGGTTGAGACATGGGGGTCTGTGAGAATGTTTGGGACTGCAAAGCCTGTTGGGATAATGCCAGAGGAGCCAAACTGCATGGTATCACAAGACAAGGTATCATGGGAGCAATCCCTGCAACAACCTGTCCTTAGTGTTACCTTGGATACTTAGCTAGAGCCTTGAGAGCAAGCTGGGAAGTGATCTAAGCAATATGGTCAATGGAAGACCCAGGTGTCCAGCCTGCTCCTTCCCTTCTTTTGTTTAACTGTGTAGATGTGCCCAAAAATGCCAGTTCCCCTCTCCTCAACAAACAAGGAGCATCTCCTCTGCTTTCTGTGGCCGTCACTTTGTGAGGCTGTCCAAGTCCACGCAGCAGCAGCAAATTCGCCTGGAAGTCCACTAGCTCCTTTTCCATACTTCTTTCACCCGTGGTGGCCATCCTGAGTCGTTAGAGTCACCTTGACCTCCCAGTGACTGGGACAAACACACACATCACGGAGTGTCTGGCATTGTGCTTTTAGCACAGACAATTTTTAATGATTATACTACTATATGGTTAGAAGGGGGGAAAAAGTCTTCCTTGTTAGAAATAGGAGGGAAGGAGCTGCACACCTCTACTGCTCTTCCTTTTTAATTAGTTTTAGGAGACCTCTCCATTTCGGAAATTCCCACAACGAGCCATGTGATGGGGTACATGAGACACCTTTGAATATAGAGAGAAGAAAGATGGCCCTGTTCCCCCAGCTATCACCCAGCCCCCTGCCTCTCTCCTGCACTGAGATTTTAGGCGCTCGGTGTCCCATTGCTGACATAGGTTTTCCAAGTGGCTGTGCCTGATGATTTGGGGCCAGGAGTGAGAGAGAAAGCAGCATTGCCCTGCAAAGCCAAGAAGGGCGCTGGGGGGGATGAAGGATTGGGAAGGGAAAGCAAAGCTGATGCTGAGCATGGGAGTCTGGACAGGCATGTTCGGAATCCTGGCTTCATGGGGACTTACCAAATTGCCACGTGTTCAGGTCTAATGAGATAGTTGGTTATTTCTCATAGGTCACACGCGTATCAGACCCAGTTCTTTCCTGAACTGGGTTACGCAAAGTCCCATTATTTGGTGGAAGTTGTGCATCTCTCTGAGGACAGTGGCTGTGCGGTGGGACAAAGACTCGCCATCCTCTGAATGGGAGAGATGTTAAGAAAATAAACATTCAAAGAGTGAAATGACTTGTGCAGACTAATACAGTGCGTGTGTGTGTGCAGATGTATGCAGCAACTGTGGGCACGTGCACCCGTTGGTTCTCTCTGATGCGTTTGATGGTTTAAGTTATATCTGCCAAACCCCAGGCCTGATCCTTCTTCCTCCCTTGAACAGCCCGTGTCCTTTTTCTTTTCATTTGCAGCAACCCTACTGCTCTTGGATGGTGGCAGAGAGGATTCACCTTTCCAAAGCATCTTTATTAGTACGATTTACCGTATTTTACATCAAGCTGTCTACTCTTGTGGGCACTGGTAGAATCGGAGCCGTGGCTGTTCTCTCCCTCCACAGTACCAGGGAATTAGGATTTCTGCATAAGGTCTCGGGGCCAAAAGACTTTTAGCCATGCTGGTATCAGTGGAAATATTCTGGCTTGTCACTGCTGAATCTCTGGTCTGGTATTACTGGGTCAGCAAGGAGTTTGGTGTTGCACCCTCAATGGACCCTTTTTATTCTTATTATTTTTTTCTGCGAGAAAATAAAGCTTTGAAACTGCTCAAATATTGTCGGACTTGTCTTATCGTGTGTAATTTTGAAGCATTTGTTCCAGGCACACTACAATTTTTGCCATTTAGTGATTACCTTTAAATTCTGTGAAGCCTTTTCTCATGTGCCCTTGTGCAGCGCCTTGGGAGATTGTCTGATGTGAAAGGCACTATTACACATTGAACTGATTATTGTTGTTTGTTGCTGTTAACACAGACAAGAAACCCTCCTGGCAGGGAAACAACTTCTTTGCTAATAAGTATTCATAATTTGTATCTCAGCAAAAGATGTAAACATATATTATCATTAAATAGGCTGTAATTTTAATTGCCTATAAATGTTATTAATTCTGATTGTGATTATTCAATAGGTAATAAAGATAAAGGCTGTCAAAATTAATTAAGTACATATTCATTAAATTCAAGGTAGCTTCAGTTTCTTTATTGCACAAATACAATTAACACTTAATCTGAATCTCAGTAAGTTACATAATCATGTGACTCAAAATAAAGGGAGGATACAACCTTGGCCTTTTACTTTTTACATGGGAAAACATTAATGATGCTGACATTGGAGACAATTAGACAGTGTCGGCCAATTGTTTTTAGTCAGCTTTCTCTCACATCTGTGGTGTCTACAAGCAAGAAGGGCCATTGTTTCTGCAGGCCTCCGTCGCGCTTTGGCTCTTTGTGCGAACCGTCAATCTCTTGCTGAATATCAAAGCTGTGAGGAAATTAGAACAGACCAGCTCTACTGCACCACACTAAAGCTTAGCAGGGTGCATCCACTATGCTACTAATTAGGCAGTGGCCAACAAAATAACCTGTCAATGTGTGCTTGCCATTTCCCACACACCTGCATTTCATACACTAATAAGCGTACAGCCAGGGAGAGAAAGGGATAACTGCTGAAGTGTGAAAAATGAACAAAATATAACAATGTTTCTCTCCCCACCTATACTACTGCCAATTACCATTTAACATTAGGTAGAATCAACATGTCGGAAGAAATACAATACAGTATCTGAAACTAAAGAGGGGGTAGGAAGGGGCAAAGCCACACATAGCGAATGTATTAATGTTTGCTGCAGAACGTCGCACTAAGCGGAATCTCTCATTTGTATAAACCAGGAGGTTGAAAATGATCATGATTAGGGTTTTTCTATTCACCTCAACCCGGACAGAAATCCATATTTTAGTTGCTTACCAAAAATACATGAATAAACACCGTAGCAGATGACATCCAGTGCTCTTCTAGCAGATCACAGCCGTCACGTGTACCGGCGCAGCTAAGCCAACACAGACTGACCGAACCTCTGTTCTCCCTCTTACTTACTTTCAGCCAGTGGGTTGCAAACCTCTCGGAAACTTTTGTGCGCCATCCTTCCACCTTATCGTTCCTTCATTTAACATCGTATTAATCAGCATGTCAGTACCAGCTTGCCCGGTGGACTTATTACATTTGTGCTATTATTTCCTATCGTGACTCTTTTCCCTGTCAAACACGTGGTTAGAAAACTTCTAGAAATGACTTTTCAGTCCGAGTGATAAAAATATACAAAACTGCCCTGTTATTACTGTTATGAAAGTGGGAGGAGGAATGCTTATGCCGTGATTACAAATATTGTGTTTGAAAAGGGCTCATCCTCAAAATACAGAAATCAGTTTCGTTACAAACGTTATAACACAGCATCGCGGCGAATTCACACAGCTCCCACTTACAAGCCTTTGTAAATTGCTAGGTTTCGTACCATAGTAATTCGCACACCATATATTTCTTTCCCTTTCCCTTTGCTTTAATGCCTGATCAGATTGCAAGAGTGATGATTTAGAAGTGATACGTGCTGAAAACAAAGCAGAGCAGAAGTTAAGATATTAAGTCAGGTGCAAAGTACCCGGGTCCAAGCTGCTAAGGCGATTACCTCTGCTGAGGATCTGGCTCGGCTGAATTCAACACTTCAGACTTGGAGTTCTTTAGTTTTTTCCCTCTTTGCACAAACCCAAGGGGTACAAATGCAAATTTACCCATATGAAACACAGCAATTCCCTTGTAGGACTCCCTCCCCCTCCAGCCTGATGCATATACTTAAATTCTCTCTTATTTTTTATCCGTAGGCTTTGGTGGATCAGGTAGATGAATGGCAGAATTCCCTTCAAAAAGATGTTTATGGACGTGTATCACTCCTGAGCAGCCGTCCTACTGGGCGTCTTTAATATATAGCTGAATTTAAAACAAGAAATGAAAACCAGAAGGGCCGATGCAATGTGTGGATGAAGCTGTTTTCCTCTACAAGAAAAATCACTTCATCGCAATATGTAGGAGAAATGCCTATATTGTTATGCTATCCTTGATGGAAATCATACAATAAAGGCCAATATTCAAATGGTATTTGTTAGATACTTTTGAACACCACTCTGCCTTTCATTAGACTTTATCCAGGAGCAGCATTTTCAATTATAAATAAAAACTTTCTCCGCCTCTTCCCACTTGAGCTCAAGTACAGAAGGCCCCTATTTAAAATGCAGCTCCCGAGCAGGCCACCAGGCCGCCTGTTCAGCTGCCAGTGGCTTTTGTGTACAAAGATGTTAATTGGTCCTAATCCCCTCCTAGAAGCTGTTTTGGTAGCCTGACCTGGCACCCCAAAGGACACCTTGGTGTGAAAAACTAAAGGGCCCATTGAAAAGAGAGTGAAAAGCAGCACTGAGCATTCCAACACATTTTAATTTCAGGAATTAAAAAAAAAAAAAAAAGAAGGGAGGGTGTAGCCCGAGGGGTTACGGCGGAGGGGGGGACGGCACACATCATCTTGCTGATTCTGAATCGGTCGTACAAAGCATTAGTAACCGTGAAGTAAAGCTCTACAAACACCCTTTCCACACACACAAAATAAAGGCGAGGGCTGCTTATGTTTCAGCTTCAGGTTTGGATTCTTCTTCCATTTTGTTATTTCTAATGCACCAACTGTGTTTCAGAGGGCTGGAGAAACCCAAATGCAACCCAAGGCTCCGGCATCCCTTCTCCCATCCTTCTCGGAAGGAGGTACGTAAGTCCAGGCCAAAGTCCGTTTCTCTGCATATTCTGCTGGTCCATTATGTGGCACAAATAAACATCCAGGATCTGAAGTAGAGAAGACATTTTTATTAGGCAATTCCAGAGCAGCTGGAGGGAAAAAAAAGGACAGAAAAAGGGAAAAAAGGCAGCTATTATGGCAAACTTATAATCAAATGTGCACAAGAAATGTTAGATATAAACACTCCCCCTTAGGAAGTTGTAAAATGCTATCTGTTCAGCACGCCATTGTACAAAGTGTACATTTACAGCTTGGGTGGTAAATTATGCTAATAGAATGCACAAACCTCAACCGTGAGGTTTTGAATTTTTTGACACAGTTCACAGATCAACTTCATAGGTCAAAGGAGTTTGCCTCCCACAGCCTGATAAAGTAGAAAGATATAAAGTGTGTGTGTAGTATTATAATCTTGCTGAATGCAAGTTTTTAGATAGAATACATTTGGTATATTTTCATCCCCGCGTTCGCTCATAATGAATATTTTTCATTAGACACTGCGCTAGGCAAGGGCAAAACACTTAGGAGACTCTTTTCATGGAAGTATTTCAAGGTGTTGAATGTAAAAACCCAGTAATAAAAGATTCCAGAGCACATCAATGTATGCAGAAAGGAAACTACAGTAGCAGTTTTTTCACCAGAGAACAACTACACAGATGTACTGTTTCATAAGCGTTTGCAATACAAGAAGTAAAAATAAGGCATATAAAATGATAGATGCCTTAACCAGCAGAGACTTGCTGCCCAAAGAACAAGGACCCATCATTAGAGATGGAAGGTAAGACAAAGAGACGGGACTTGCACAATTACCGTAAAACAAACAAACCAACCCTCCGAATACAAAATGCCAAAGAAATGCAGAGTTTGGAGAGAACAGCACAAAGTGGTGCATTCTCCTGTCGATCTCCTAAAGCACTTCTGGTGATGGAAGGGTTGCAAATGAGATTGTCAGCATTTTCTGTACTCGTATTAAAAAAAAAGAATATTTTTTTAATCTCAAATAAAGAAAGGATAGCTACCAGAAGTTAATCTTGTTCAGTTATCTCAAGGTGCATTTTCAATATGAATGACTGATTCACTGCTCTCATCATGATAAGAGTAACTCTTTCTCTGTCTTGGCTCTTTCTGGGTCAGTGCTTAAAAATGCTAAGGTAAGGTATATCTCAGAAACAAGGCAGGACCACAAAAGCACCTTAAGAGATGGATGGAAAAGCAGATGATCAAGCTGGAAAGAAAATTCCCTCGGAAGCTGAAAAATTAAATTAATGGAAATGTCAAAACTTCAATGCATGGGTAAAAAGGCCAATAACATTCAGTTTCCCACAATATATTTGTCATTTTAAAGCATACACATGGATTTTAATGATTTGGGATGTTTTGTGCGTTTATTTCTGTTTCAATTTACTTCTTAGCAATAAAAGCAAAGGCAAGACAAAGGAATTCAAAGTGACTCGGGGAGCCAGGGTTTGGGTAAGTGTCAGGGTGCTTCCACGTGCCCTCCCTGTGATGTGCTGGAGGATCTGCTCAGCAAAGACAGAGCATCTGCTGGTGGAAAAAGTGGCATATTAGAGGAGTTTCAACTGGAAAAAAAAAAAAGAATCAGTTCTGCAGACCTAGACCTCAACCTCTGAGTCATCTGCAGGTGAATCGTGCTCTGTCTCCTGAACTGAACTGATTATTCACATGACTAAGGTGAGCAGGGCTTGTCCCAGGGCCATCCACGTGCAGTGCTCATTATAAAACAGGCCTGACATCGCACGAGGCAGCAGAAGAGACTGAACGAACTAACCCAAGAAATCCTGCTGCAAATCCCTCCGTGTCTCCCCCAAACTCTGCAAGCTTCTCTGGAGCTGAGCAGGATCAGAGCAGAAGACAAAGTTTACCTCAAAGCAAGGGCTTTCCCCGAGAACCGCAGCAGATCATTAGGAAAAGAAAAAATAGTATTTATTTGCAAGGGGAGTGAAAAGTAACTGCTCCAGAGCACCAAATGGTTCTTGTTTTTCACTGGACTGCTCAGAGAAGGAGCTTTCAGATGAAGCCATGCTCATGGACTGCCGCTGGTGTGTGTGAATCTGTGCTTTCCACTCAGTATTGCTGCACCAAAAAAAAAAAAAATCACAGCAAAAGAAGTAGCCTCTGAAAACCACTCCAGCCTCTTTGGGGAGGTGAGTGTATAGTGAATATGTCGAACTTTTTTTTCTCCCCATTCCAATCATTTCCCTCCACTCCCCCTCACATTTACAGCTCTAGTGGTATTTCAATCCAGTTAATGTATGTGTGTTGTAAATGTCACAGGGGTTAATCTCTACCAAGCTTTTAAGAAAATAAATCAGCATTTTGACTGATTTGATACTTAAAAAAAGTTTCCACCCACTCTTCCTTTCTTCTCTTGACGTGGCAGGAGGGGTATTAAACTCTGGGTGAGCCTATAAGAAACTGTTGGGTATTTTCTGTTATCCCTGCCAGGTGGCAAAGAACCACAAGAGTATACAACTCCTTTTTGCAGGAGATTAGTAAAATAGAAGGATTCCTAAATGAAGGCCTGATCCTGCTGGGTACCGTCTGTCCCCCTTGATTTCTGTAGCAACTGCAAAAAAAAAGATGAAGTGAAGAATTTAAATGAAAGGGAAAAAAAAGGAGGCAGAGCGTGCAGTGGGATTCATCGCCCCTGTTGTTGCCCCCACGAAGCTCTGAGCTGCGTGCTGCATGGCCTCCGGGAATTTCTAAAGTTGTATTTTTTGCGTTTGAATTTACATTTGTGGCTTTTCAGGGACATTGGTGAAAACTGCAACCACGCTCACACCTGCTTAAATCAGCTCTCGAAGAGGGCTACTCGCTTTAAATGTACCTACGGCAGCGGGGCTGGCTGAAAGCAGGGACAGAACAGAGTTGCGGAGGGCAGCACATTTCCAGGATGCAAAAAATGTCCTCAGCCCCTTTTTTACGTACGTCAGCAACCGGCAAAAGCAGGCGCCTGGGAAGGAGGGGTCGTGGTGTGCGCGATGCCAGCTGCTGTGGTGGAGGGAAGAAGGACACACCACGACCAACAGCCACAGGAGCAGCAAGCGCAGCTCTTCCAGGGTCCTGCTCCATCCTGGGCCAGGGGGGCAGGGACCCCCGCTGCGCCCCGTCCCTCGTGAGGTGCCTTGGGTCAGCTCTGGAGAGCAACGGCAGGGATCGAAACGGCGTCGGCAGAACTGCAAAACTAACCTGATCTCTTCTGAAGGATGCAGAGTATTGCTGCCGTGATATTATTGACAGAAATACCTAGAATGATCAAACAGGAGAATAATACGTGTGTTCTCTGCACACCCCATGTACATCAATGAGATGGATTTCCCATCATCCTACTCCAAAAGGAAGATAGTATCTGTGTTTTAGAAATGGGGAGGCTTAATAAAAGACCTGGCACGTGACTTTCAGAGAGAATCTGTCACAAAATCAGGAACAGAACATAAACATGATGTTTAAAACTTGGGGGCTTGACACTATGTACAGCATGCCCTCTGAAACCTGCTGGCATTGAACCCGGGGCTAAGAAACCCCGTTAAAGGAGGTGTTATGAAACTCCAGAGTGTTTAAGTTCTCACATGGGGTACACTATCCCCCAGCTCCGACTCAGATGATAACAGTGGTTTCTGTGAATCAATTCATTCATTCTCCAAAATCTCCATTCACTTTTCTCTTGACCTTTTTCTGCAAAAGACTGGCAGTATCAAAACCTGTAGTTTTTCTAAAACAGATTAAGAATGAAGTGCCAAAACCCCCCCCGATTCTCTCTAAATAACCTACATGCCCAGAAAACAGTGAATACCCAGTGAATACACAATTTAAGGAAAATGAATCTACATCTGTCCCCAAAAGCACAGCAAAGGTGGCGGATGTAGACTGGCTTCCTGTATTTGCATTTCCTCCACACAATGAGTGGATCTAGTTACATTTGTTTCACCTTTCAGCTATTTCTCCAATTTTCCTTTCTGAATGGAGGAATTTATCCCTTTTTTTTCTCCCAGAGTCAATGCTGGGGAGGGAAGCAAAGAAGTTATCAAAGGGGGAAGGATGGGGAGAACAGCCTAGCCAGAGCTAAGGCTGTAATTACTTTAGAAACATAAAGGTCTATTCTCTCATTGCTGAAAAAGGGGAATTACACACATAACTTCCATTAGCATTAATGGGACTCACCTACATAAATCCCTGGTACATCAATGGGAGAATAGATCCTGTATAACCATAGGTACTGTTTACTCAAAGGAAGTGTGTACCAAAGCATACTGCCTAAATCAGGATAGAGTGGGTGAAAGCTCTACCTTACTCATTTCATTGTCATTTGCTCTTGAAGGGCAATTATCAAGAAATTATTAGGTAGTGGCATCTTAATATCATGCTCTCCTGCCTTTTTACTTCTTGTCTGACAAAGGCAAAAGCTGACAGAATGTAAAATATTTTCATAATGGATTTTTTCCTAGTTGTTTTTCTGGTACTCCCCCAGGTTAGTTTTCTGCAAACAGAGACATACATCATTTGTGTTTAACCCCCTCTGCTCTGTCTCTGTGCATGATTATGAAGGCTGGGCCGGTTTATAGCCAGTAATGTATTCGAGGACTTTATGTCTTTTTCTTTTCTTGGATATATGAGAGAAAGAATTTGTTTTTTTTTTTTTCCCCCCAAGTTGGTCTGCTATTCAGAATGGTTAGGTGAAAGTCTTGTATGAATGTCACTCCAGAGACTGCATGTAGCAAGGGATTTAGTGTTCACTATTACTGTTACACATGGTGCAGTAACATCTCATTGGGTCAGTGCAATCGTAAGGAAGAAAACTGGGAGCACCAGCTACCCGCAAGGCTTTGGATTGCTCCAGATTTTGGAGCGGTAGGACAATAATAAAGAATATTTAGAGCAATTCTGGAACTACAAATCACTGTCTGAAACTTTATGGCTATGAAAGTCAAGCTCCAGTAATTTTATAGCCTTACCTTGGCAGGCTGTCTCAATGCACTGCCAGCACCAGCACGCTGACAGGGGGGTTAAACGCAGGGTCCGGGCAGCTGTCTTGGCACCGAACAGAACGTCCCATTTCCTACATTCCTAAAATATAGGTCTCAGAGTACTGAGTGGTTAGTCCTTATTTAAATCTCACATAACTTAGGGGTTTTTTTTCATTTTGGGGACTGTAAAATTCATCCACAGAAGAGCATTCATCTTTGGAGGAGGCCGGTATCAGCCTCACCCAGGAATTCAGTGAAAGGGAAATACCATTCAGTGCATGCAGAGCAGGACCCTCGATGTGCCCTAGCAGCGAGCTGCCTGGTCTGCCCCACACCTCTCCTTCCTTGCTTGCTCTTCCCCAGTTTGTAGGGGGCTAGCTGGCTGCTCAAGTGGCTCTATGAGTTTGGGAGAGAATGCCTTTACCTGCTGTTCCAAGGAGACTTTGTCTCTGTAAGGGACTCTTTAGCCAGCTTGTGGTGCTATGCATCCCATCCATTGCCAACACAGAATCTAAAATTAAAGCAAAATGTTTTGTGGGAGAACTTAGCTGAGAAAAATGAGCCACCAACTTTAAGTCTGGAAGCACTGCAGCAAAGTCATCCTTTGCTCTAGGAGTTATCAGTTTCTATTGCTAAATGCAAGGGTAAAATGAGGAGGAACAGAAAATAAAATCCAGACCCATTCAGGTCTGATATACATGCTAGGGACTAGACGAGATGGAAAGACTGGATTTGTAAAGCAACACAGCTAATGTGAGTGGCATGAGTCAGCTGAATATATCATATTCGGAGAGGGAAATAATTTGTGATGGTCTTGCAGCTCTTCCAGGCATCTGCAGAGATCATATCAAATCTATCTAAAATGTGAAATTTCTGGTTCTGTAAGTCGAAGTCAATTATGTCCCTGACTTTGAAGAGGGCAGGGTTTCGCTCACTATAAAGACAGAGGGTGCAAGGATGGAAGTTCTCACTGTTGGCTTGTCTTATTCTTTGGAGCTGCTCCTTCGATGATTCCCCTTTTAATCAGACATATCACTCTGGCTGTGAGGGAAGGCCAGATTCTGCAGTCCTTATTTCTGTAAAAGTGTGGCTGAGTCAATACGAGTTTTGCTTGAGTAAGGACTGCAGATGTGACCCTGCGTTTTGGTAAGCCAGCCTCCAGAAAGGCAGTTCGTTTTGCAAACAGCAAAGGTGAGGAGAGTGGGACCAGCCGGCTGAGAGAGGCGGGGTATAACTTTAGAAAACCGGTGAAAACAGGGAACAGATTTTAAAACCAAAAAGCTATTTTAGTTAGAAACGAGTGCCCTGTAAAGCTCTTACAATTTACCTGCTCAGCACAGTATGCAGCCAGTTGAAGCATAATGTATTGACTTTTCTTCAAAAGATTAACTTCCCTCTTGTACTTAGCTGCCTATTTTTATGCTGAACTTCTGCCTCTCCTGGAGGCTCCTCATACGAGCACTTGTAGCCAGATTTTATCTACGTATGTAGTGATCAGGCAGGAAGAATACACTAGGTATGCTATTTTCTTCTTTTCATGTCTTAAGCATTGAAGACTTCTGTATCAGTCAAGTCTGATAATAGGCCCTGGATATAAAGTAAACTAAGATAAATAGAAGGCAGCGCTTTAGCTAGTTTAGCATCACTTAAATGTATTTCCTCATAAAAAGCAGCTAACCAACCTCCTCTCCTCCTCAAAAAAAAATCTTGGTATTCACAATTTGGTCCACAAATGATGTAATCCTTGCAGAGCGTGTCAGATCCGGGAAACCTCCCAGGAACAGGTAATTCAGGTTGGGTTTGTTGGTGAGTATACATGAAACATCTGGGCACAACTGTAGTAGGTGCTTATCGAACGTGTAATCCTTATCTCAAGGAGGTTATATATATACATATATATATATAAAACTAGACAAGACTGAGCTGCTACATGGACCCATCTATTGAAAAGCCTGTCTGTGAGAAGGAATGGACTAACGACTAGGTGATGCTCACAAAGTAGCTCTAAGGGGATAGAGGGTTACTCTCGTTACACTGTTGGACAACTGTAGAGCTTGAATTAATACCTAAATTACCTGATGTCCAGGTCCAGCATTGTAGCCACAAATCCATCTCTAAGCTACAAGGGCTCCCAGATGGAATGTAATATTCAATACACCTAATGTTATTCATGAAAGGCAGTTAAGAGACTGAAGGATTCGTTTCTGTAGTGCTATTTACTCTTTGTAATTTCCTGTTGATGTGACTATCTGCTATAAATCATTTTCTGACGTAAAGTTGAAGGATGGCAGGACTGTGAAGAACAAGGGGATCCTTGGGGCTGTGCTCCATGGGACTCCCCACAGGTACGACACCCTCAAACGTGAGTAAGGGACCAAAGGCCCAGCAGTACCTCTGGTGCCTCAAACCCTGGGTTGCTGAGGCTTCTGTACTGCGAGTTTTGAGACTGAGTAATTAATTACATCCCCCTTCCATGTTTAATTTGGTCATGGAGTTGCCTCATCTTAGACCTAAGTTCTGCAGAAATTGGCCTGTCAAGCCATGAGATATAGCTGCAATCTAAAGCAAATATATGTACTTAGAAGACCTCTTAAAAATACATGGAATTAGTTGAGTTGTGCAAAAGGAAGAAATATAGCTATTTAATTTCTCACTTATACAGTCATTTCAAAAAAGGATTTGGACCACATGACATATTTTCCCATAACACAAATCCTATTGATAGAAATAAACAGCGAATGTAACTGTTAATAAATCTCTTCTCCTCTGAGAATAACTCCTGCCACCAGACTTCTCACTGTTGCCAGCTTGGGGCTTTTGATTCCTCCTCAAAATGCATGTTTGTGCCCTGTGCATGCTACTAACACTTCTTAACATTTCTTCCAAGAGAGCAGAACCACCTCAATTTGGGGGTTTAACTTGTACAGGCAAAGAAAAGCTGCCCCACTTTAGCAATATTCCTCAGTCAACAAAGACTGTGATGCCAGTTTCTGGTCTCAGCCATAATTATTGAACCATTTTTTCCTTTAGAAACACACAATTATCGAATTCATTGTAGATATACTGTATGTACTAACTTAATATTAGCCGTATAATCTCATAATGGACATCAATGAATAGAGGATTAGTCAAAACCTATTAATAAAGAGATATAACAGGCCCTCCAATATTTTCTTTCAAAAGGCACAGTAAGCTTCAAGTTCTGCTTCTAGAGCCAAGCCTAAGTACCCAGCCTGCGTAGTGGGCATCGCAGTAGGGGCAAGAGGCAGAAATCACTTCCTTTAAATTGTGGATTAGAAGCAAATCTACCTTGCAGGTCTGACTGTAGTTTTCATTTTGCAGCAACTGCCTTGTCTTAACATCTCCCTCCTTTGCGGTCCCTGAGATCCCCTTAGGGGATGGTGTCTGAATCATGTCCCAAGCCCACAAGAGTGCCTGTTTGCTTTTGCATGGAAATCTGGGCTCTGTAAGGTTGCAAGGACTGTGATGGTGTGGGCTGAGCCGGGGCTGGTGTGGCACAGCACCAGCAAGGGAGCAGCAGGGCAACCTCCACCCTGCACATCAGCGGTGTATTTGCATTGCAGAATGCAGCAGAGCAAGGATACCCAAGCATGCAAAATATCCAAACTTGATCAGTTCTAAGGAGGAGCAGGCAGAGAAAAGGATACTTCTTTTATATATGTGTGAACACTCATTTATATGTTTAAACCTTAGGAGGAATAAAAGCTTCAAGTAATTCACACTGATTCAACGCATTTGAAGTTGATAGAAACTTTCTCCTGCCAACAGTGGAGGCTGGATTGGAGTTTAGGTGAGCTGTCTTTAAAAATGTATTTCAACACACATTAGAAAATTGTTTGGAAAACATGGAACTAAGAGCAGAGAAGTAGCTGGAAGTGTAGGTTAGCTGAACATCATCTCTGTGCCACCAGAAGTAATTTAGCTGCCTGGCTTTTAAAAGTTAGCTAAGAGAGTGACATATCCTGAAAACTATCCATCGGCTTTTTCTAAATATATTGCTATCAAAAAAACCCGAAACTATTTTATACTGTTTTCATTCACCTTGCTTCCCAACATTGAATGAATGACTTCTGATGTCCTCAGGATCCCTCATACCCCCCAAACCTATAAAGTCATTCCAAACACAGACCAGGGAATTCTCTGGGAAGGTCACATAATACTGCCAAGGAAACTGTCTGCCCTATCCAGCCGGCACTGGAAGTATCCAGCAGGTTCCTCCCAGCCTCGAAGAGACAGTCCAGCACCTGCAGACAGCAGACCCTAACCCGTATCCCGCAGCGCAGTGACGTTCTGCCATGCACCCCAGCTGGCACAGAGGCACCCACCGCAGAGCTGCCCAGGGCAGCTCCAGCCCCCCCTTCCCCTTGCATCCATAGAAGAGCGGGGACAAGACGTTGATAAAGCGGCAATGAGAAGGAAGGTGGCTCCTACAACCGTTTGTGCCGTTTGTTTCACAGGACGTTCAGTGGATCACTAGTAATTTCCTTTACTGCCTAGAGAGCAGAATATCCCAAGGCTGTTCCTGCAGGGTTTGTAATTCCCTTCTCAGAACCCAGAAGGGTAATGGAGAATGTCGCCAAAAAGAAAAAAAAATACCAATCCCCCCCAAAAAAAACCAAAACCATGAGATGGGCGGGACATAGGACTACTGTAGTAGTCTTATGCCATATATTGTCTGTGGCTTTCTTAGCTGAAAAATTTCAAGGCCATTTTCCAGGACACCTAAATCCAATTTTTAGTACCATTTTCAATTTCAAAGTTATGCCAAAGAATCACTATCCTGAAAAAGGCACGAGCATGCCAAGATTATACTATTATTATTATTATTGCTTTCATGTTAAAATAGGTCATAGCGAGACGGGAGGTAGGAACCTTAAAAACACCCTACATAGGGTCAGAGCAGATGGAGTGTGCTGTTTCCTGGGGTCCGGTGGTAGCTTTTGCACTGTGGTTGAGGCAGCTCTGTAGCGTGGAGAAGTGTTGGCTGGACCACAGCAGTACTTAAGAACTGCTGGCAGAGCTGAGGGGCGATAGCTGTCACTTTATTCTGCGCACTTAACTCCTATTAGTATTAATAGAGCTGCACACAAACAGTGAGAGCAGATCATGGCCTGCAGCTATTTATGTTTTTCTGCCTCATGTCTTGTATTTTATGGCATTGTTCAGTGGTGTCACCCATAAGCTTGCAGTCATTGTGTTTCTGTTTTGACACGTATAGGAGTGTGCATGTGAAATTTATAAAGGCAAAAAGGAGGCATACATTTTGAATTGGAGTGTATTCTTCAATAAGGGAAGCGAATTTCCTTAAGTAAACGTTACTGCTGCACAGCCCCCCACTCCAAGTCTTCGTGTGGCCCCAAGAGCTGCTTTTTGTAGGCTGCTGGTGCCCTCACCGTCTTGTGCAGAACTTGTTTATTTGTATTGCAGTGGCACTTAGAGCTTCCCGAGGAGTGAGGTCCATTGTGTTATGTGCTGGGCACACAGCTGAATTGGAACGAGCACGGCTTTCTGTGTGAGTGCTCTAGAGAGAGAATAGATCATTAAGGTCACTTGTTTTCCTTACAGAGGCCAAGGCAGGATTGATTCCTACATTATATTCTATCTGTGTATGTATTTTTCCTTCCCAGTTTCAAATAGCCAAGGTGCCAAGATATTACTCACTTCCCTTAGGAGAGTCTTCTGTTATCCAGACGTCTCGTTCAAAGTTATGCCTGAATTTTTTAAGCCCGCTTTTTAAAAATTTCATTCTGTTATTTCCAGACAGGGAATATTGATGCAGAGAAGGAAGCTTGTCGCAGAGCGAAAGGGGAAGGAAACCTCGGCCCCTGCCAGAGCGAAGAAAGGATTGGAGGAGGCAGCCTGAGTCAACCATAAGAAGGGTCCCACCAGCTCTTTCTACCTCCACCCACTTCTAGACACTCCTGGCCATGTTTGAGACAGCACCATTGAATCCATTCAGCGCTACAGCATTGTATCTATTCAGAGAAATGCACTTGAACAGGGCAACCACCCTTAAAAACAGCCCCATTGTTTCTCCTAAAAGCCTCATTGAAATCTGCGTATATAACTAGCTGCTGTTTGTGAGTCAGCTATACTTGCACGTTACTGATTTGAAAGTGAATGCTCCTTGGAGGGTTTATTTTACTTGAAATACAGCTTCTCGACAAAATGTTCCTCCTTTCTTCAACAATATCGTCGTGGAGATTCCTCCCTTTAGAAAGATAATCAATATTGCTTTGTGAGCCAGGATCTGATAGGAATTTGTGTTGTTAAGGGCATCAGATCAGTGGTTTAACGAATCACACAGTTCTGTGTCTCTGTGTTTGCACAGAGAAGCAGTTTTACCTGGCTTGCCCACCAGAGAGAGACACGATCACTTGCACAAGCACACATACACACACTCACCTCAAACTGCTCCTCTTGCATGCTGTCAATAAAACATTAAAGGCAGTTGGACTAGAAAGAATTGCTTCTCGGGGACCAGGAGGAGTTATTCTGCATACTGCATTTTTTGCGGTCAAGATATCTTGCAGTAGCAGATTTGTTTGAACAATGCAAGCACAGACTGAGAGTGCTGGCAGAGCCAGCTACCAGACCCAGTGACACCTATCCCTCCGGGTGACGGTGCAAAGCAGGGCAGGATGAAAAGATGTGATAGATCTGTGAAGCATAGTTCATGTCTGGGTTTGCCAAAGTTCTAGTTTGTTTCATTAATTATACCTAGGAATCCCCCAAACTATAAAAAGACATTATCAGGCATTGTAAATGAAACCCAGCAAATACATCTGACGTCTAAATATCTAAAGCAGTGTGCCAGCCTTCACCCCTTTTGCGAGCCCCATATTGATGATCAGCAATTTGTAATTAGCTGGTTTGGACCTTTGTCGAAGTAGGTGCTTCTTTCAAGATACAGCTGTAGTCTGGGGGCTTACCCATCACCTGCCCACCAATGCACCCACCACCCAGCGATCATAGAATCATAGAACAGGTTTGGGTTGGAAGGGACCTTTAAAGCTCATCTAGCCCAACCCCCCTGCCGTAGGCAGGGACATCTTCAACTAGATCAGGTTGCTCAGAGCCCCGTCCAGCCTGACCTGGAATGTTCCCAGGGATGGGGCATCCACCACTTCTCTGGGCAACCTGTGCCAGTGTCTCACCACCCTCAATGTAAAAAATTTCTTCCTTATATCTTGTCTGAATCTACCCTCTTTTATTTTAAAACCATTCCCCCTTGTCCTATCGCTACAAGCCCTACTACAAAGTCTGTCTCCATCTTTCTTATAAGCCCCCTTTAAGATCAGGCACATCTGCATCGCTGCTTCATATGGCTCCTGGCTGTACGAGTTTTTTCTGCAGTTACTTGTGTCTAGCACTGAGGTGCATGCTAAGACTGGCTTCCCAGGTGCATTAGGAAAGGCACATTCAGCCCTCAGTGAGGGAAAAAATTTCCATCTCCACTTTCAAATGAGGGGTTAAACAAACCTGTGGCAAATTTGACTGCTTCACAGAATGTGGTAATGGAGTTGATGCCATGTGGATGGCGGAAAGTGTACACGATATTGGCCAGTTGTTTGATACTGCCACTCTAAAGGCCCCAAGAATTAGACCAATTTCACACTAGAAGAGGTGCCTGTTTCTCACATTTTCTTTCACAGTTGGAGTTCTGGTCACTTGTTGATCTTCTGTCCTCATAAAATCTTTCCAGTTCATTTAAAAGTTGGCTCTCTTGTGCATTTCTTAAATTCTTTTTGAAGCTCAAGGTTTGAAATGCTCCCTTACTTCTGAGACCGAAAGGGCAAAACTGGAAACTGAGCACCTTGACCCCAAAGGCTTTATGCTGCCAAATACAGTCAGTAAGAATTTGTGGTAAATGGGGCTGCAGGATCATGCTCCAGTATTAAGTACTAGCTAAATGGTAATTTGTACTCTAAGGCTTCGAAATCTTATGCTTTCCCTTCAGCTTTCTCCAATGCATCTCTACGATACAAGCTAGAAGTTCTCCACTGAGAGACTTCCAAACTTCTCTTTATAAAATTTTACTCTCCACATAAAGAATGGCTGGCCATGTAAGGCTGGTAATTTATTTCCTTCCCGCTAAGGATATCTCTTCTTTCTACATCGTTTTAGAAAATACTACTGTTGACTCTTTTTAATATGTTTGTTTGCAGGACAACCCATGAATAAATGGTGCTGCCTGTGCTATTCCATCTTTCCCTCTCTCAATATACACTGTGGTGTGTATATTTATTACAGAGTAACATAGAATGAGTTGTATTATATTAACCAGTGATCGTCTAGTGAGCATTCTGGTTTAGACAGTGTCCAATGTTTCAGCTGACCTTTAATTAGTCAGTTATAGAATACTTTGCTCCAGAAGCAAAGTTTCTTCTACATCTTCTAAAATTAATTTTCATGTGTGAACTAAAGCACAGCACCTCAACTGAATCCTGTTGAGTTCTGGACCTGAAATAATGCCCAATGCAGAGGAAAATTGGTCCATACTTAATACACAGTTTTAGCTATGGAAAGAGCTGAATTCAAGTCCTACACTGTTCTGGCTGCAGAGCTCACCAGTTCTAGAAAGTTACTTCAGGAGTTCACCAGCAGATTAACTCTTACCTTAATCAAGACTAAAAATGTTGCTTACTAGCATGTTACAATATGTATTAAAAGGCGAGTAACTCATTTGGTTGGTATGCCAAACCAGGCTGCCAGGAGTTAATAGACTCGATATTAACAACTGGGTAATCCCCACGCTGTGCTGCCTACCACCATACCCTGCAAGCACAGAAGTCCCTCGCCCTGTTAATCTGAAGCAGATCATATGTACGAATTTTATTTTACATAAGTTGAATTGTGTTTTCTCTTTCTTCTGGTACTTGTGATCTCTTGATCTTTACACATCAAGAATTTACAATGGGACATCTAATAGTTCTTCATGAAAATATCAAGAAAATTCTAGCTGAAGGTTTTGTTTACTCTCTGCCTTTGAATCTTAAGCAATAAAGTTCAGAGTAACCAAGGTAAAAAGGACTCCACTTTCCACCAAAGTTTACTGCACAAGAGCCATCTCAGGATCCTGATCTGAAAAAGCCAGTATTCTCCATCTTCCCATCTTCCACTTTAGGAAGCTGTGTGATTAGGCAGAAATACTTCCTCAGGGACCCCTCTATGCTGATGCAGCTTTCGGGAGACAGGTCACTTTATGTATTTGTTCCTTTCTTGTTACCTAAATGTCTGCCCTGGATTAGCTCTGCTGTTGGGATTCTCACTGTGTTGGCAAGCACAAATGGACATTGCAAAATCCTCTTTGACACTGCAATTTTTCTGTGTTACCTGCATATCCGCACCAATTAGCTATGGAGTATGGGCTGTTTCAAGGATTCTTCTTAACAGAAGCGTGCATATGTATAAACATAGCCAGATAGTAAACTTCTTGGAAGCTCTCAAACAGGTGAGCTCTGTAAATCTTTTTTTTATTGATATAGTCTTGTGGGAGTCAGCAAGGGTATTTTACAGTGGTGGTGTATCCACATGCATCTAGAAAGGGGTGTGTCTGCTCTCTAGGCTGTGAAATCAAATGGACAGGTAGAACATTATGATTTATCTTGGTTTTAATATAAACTAGCATTACAGTTCATTAAAGGGCTTGAACTTCTGGCTGTAGAGTTTTCAGCATTTACTATATGCTCAAGGATTGAAAAGCTGTTTATTACTGTTATTCATATTAAAGCAATGCTTACTGACTGGCCTAATTATGCAAAAGCATAACAGGAGAGAGTTTCTACCTTAGTATAAACTAAATAAAAGTGGGAGCAGAATGGAAAGGGAAAGCAAATGGACAAAGCGCTAGAAGTGGAGCTCTCTGATTACCAACCAAGGTCTGCACGTTCTCGCCCCACTGGATCTGTTACCATGCAATACTTTCTAGCAGAAGTTTCCCAGACACACAACTATAGATCTGGAAAGAGCAGCAAATGCTTCTAAATAAGGATCCTGATCGCCTGTAGGTCTTAGAAGTCTCTTTTAAGTGATGTCAAGGTCATGAGCTTGCTCCTGTTGACTGCGTTAGGACAAAACTCTGTTTCATGTACATTTGGATTATCTGGAGGTTAGAAATCACGGTAATACGGTTAGAGTAGTAGGGCTGAATTAAGCTGGCTAACCTGCCTGATAAAGATGTGCAGTATGGTGACAGAAGGGTGTTGCAGCAACAGAGCCTTTCAGCTGAAACAATTCTGTCTTTGCTAAATTGTCTTCCCTGATTAAAGAGATTCATGACATGGTATCTCATCCCTGACCTCTGACTCCAGTTTTATCAAGAGCTACTTGACCATGACAGATGCATTTTGAGACGTCTTCAAATCATTTCAATCAAACTCCTTTTTACGCCGCGGCCGACCCCAGCAAGGCGCGAGCACGCTCCTGCCAGACCGCGCTCTGCAGAGCCGTGGCCGATTTCCGACGGTCCCCGCAGCCTCACGGCGTGTTTTCGGGTCCGAGCAGCC
>NW_009198461.1:0-11198 GCF_000690835.1 Fulmarus glacialis | reverse complement strand
ATTAATATATGTTAATTTTTAGTATATATTCTATATGTGTGTATATATTAGAGTATAATATTCTCCACTGTCCAAGTAGAGTGATGATAGATATAAAATAATCAAGTGCTGTAAGCATGAGTTTATCTGTCTCAAAACAATGCAAAAACCTACTAATTCCTGTGTTCTATATAAGATGCTTCAGTCGTAAAACTGAAAAAAATTGATCATTTGATTTGGCGCATGTATCCATCTTTTTACTGGAATTTAAAGAGTTTTAGAGACATATCTGGTACAATCAGGAATGTTAGATTGCCATATCTTCCTAGCCTAACTTTAGCCAAGTGATTAATGGTAGGTAGTTGTGCCTTTTTAAAGTGTTTGGATTTTTTGTTTGGGTTGGGTTGGGTTTTTTTGGGAAACTAAAAACTTAGCACACATATAACTAATCAAATTATTAAAAGATCAAGAGTGTGCCTGTTTGCTGTCAGGGAATGGTGGCAGGAAAGTGCTTTTGTACTTGTAAATGCATCACTACTACTTTCTTATTCCTATCTCTTATTATTTCCCCCAAAATATGAGTATCAGGCTATTTTCCTCTCCTTTCTTTGTAGAGCCTCCTTTTCCTCCTTCCTAGATTTTTACATGAGACCAGGCTGTTCTCCTGTCTTGCACTGAAGTTGAGCAATCCCACTCCCAACCGAACCACCTGGTTTTATCCAGGGATCTCTTGATTTTTCTTTCTTTCATATATCTTGTTTAAACATTTAGTATTCTTCAAGTTAGGACTAAATTTCCCACTCAGGGAGATAAGTCCGCTTCAATACATCATAATCTCTCATTAGTTTAATCTTTTCCTTTGGGCATTGCTTTATCTCCGTTTTACCCCCCTTCATTGTCCCAACTTCTATTCCACTGACGTTTGTTGCATGCAATTCTCTACACATGATCTTCTTTCCTCTCTGTAGAGAGAGAATGCTAATAACAGAATCTTCCTTTAGAAAAGCACTGACAATATAAAGTTATTTTGCCATAGATGAAAGAAGAAAATCATTTTGCATATACAAGGTGTATGTTTCTGGTCTCTGAGCAGAGAGCAAAATTGATTAAATCATTAAATGCAAAACATCTTAGTGTTTGTGGCTGTTCCAGCTGCCTGATAAGGAAAACCTGAGAGTATTTCTCTAGTAAGACGGACTAAGGGATTGCAGCCAAGTGGTTGCATGGGAACTGTCCTGGAAGTAGTGGTCTTAGTTGGCAGAATTGGCTATGGGGTATGTTGTGGTGTTGAATTAGCTCAAGAAATAATTGTTTTTGTCTAATTGTTGAAAGCTTCAGAAAAAGGTATGAGTTAAATTCCATATACAGCAAGGTACTATATTTCAAATATTTTCCTAAGCATGTTAAGGAAAATAAGCAAGGTATCTTTGAGAACCTGCAAATGTTTACAGATAGTGCTGTAGGAATATCTGAGTGGAAATGAATTTTTAATTTAAATTTTGTTTTTCTTGTCTCTCCTTAAGTGTTCTTCCCCAATTGTCCTTTCACATCAAGATTGTCTCCATCTTGAAAGCACAGAAGCTAGAAATGAGTGATTCTGCTGTCTGTTATAGGAGCTGTGTTTCAAAAGTTTTGAGTATCTGAACATTTAAAGATAGTTTTGCTAATCCAGATGTTATAAACAAAAACTGAAAAATCTCAAAGCATCCTATTCTGATCTCATGTGTGTTGCAGATCTTGCCCTACTTGCCTTAAGGCCCATGAGAGACTTGTTGCTGACTTGAATGACCCAAGAGTTGGGAATCCTCTTTCTACAAATAGTACAAACTCAGTATCTCTTCAGGGGCTTTATTGATCTCGATTGACATGATGTCACTGAACTGTTCCCAAACATGTAAGATGCTTTCCCAGGCTGCCGTGACCTCATGGAGCCATATCTGGGATTGTCCTGAGCCACGTGATCTGTCCAAAATTGCGGGTAACCTTGCAGGGAAGCCAGGACTTATTTATGTGGTCTACTTTAATTTGGGGTGAGTATCTGGGAGATGTGAAGCACTAAAAGTCATATTCCACAAATATCTTTGCTGGTGCTCCCCCAATGTGAATGCACATTGCACGTTTGGGTAGCTGAAATGTCCAAGGTCATGGGGAATGGAAGGAAGCCTTCTGGAAAGGGATGGATTCCTCTGTAGTGAATGTGAATAAATTCATGGCATAAATTTTATTTAAAAAATAATAATAATAAAAAAGCATTGCTGATGGAAATTGGACAAAAATGTTGCCCTACTACTGAGTATTTCCTAGAGAGTCCTACACTGCCATCTTCTGGGGGCATGAAGGGAGGAGAACTACTAAAGCTGTGAGAATTGAGCAATGAGGAGCTTAAGGAGAGCATACTCTGTTTTCAAAGGCTGAAAAAGCTCCTCATTGAGTTCTCAAACCAGTTTGCAGAGTTCAGGAAACAAGATGACTGCTGGACTCCATTTTTCATCTTCTTGACCTCTGAATAACCTGTACACTTACATTTCTGATGATTGAGTACTCTTCTCTGTTTAAGATTTTTGATCTGACTGTGTGGTATACAGACAAATAACCAAGAGGGTCTGCTTGCATCTTCAGGCCCTTACTAATAAAATATTGTCCTAGTTAGGATAGAAGCTGGCCAAAGTAACTTTGGAAAAGTTCTTAGTTTTTGGTTAAAAACCTATTTGAGTTACAAGTTTGAGAGGTTTAACTTCTGCTTTATAAAAAAGAAAATTGATTTTATAGAAACAAATCTTTATTAGAAACCTCAATCTGTGGAGGCATATTGGTTGAAATCCCCCACAAAGTAAATTCAGAAGAAACTATTATGTAGAAAATCTCTTTTGGTAAAATCAATTTTTACCTAATGATTCTAATTGCGATGAATCTGGAAGCTGATTGTCAAGTTCTCATTTAAAAACAGCAAATACTTAGTTTTTCTTTCATATTTCTTCATTCTGTGGTATTATTGACCGAAGCTGCCCTTTTCACATTACTACTTTTACATTAATACTTCCCACTTTATGAAAAACTAGGTATTCCACATTAGAGCTTTCTACAGTTCGAGTCAAGGCTTCAGAGAATGCTAACGGCACAAGGAGAAGTTTGCCAAACAGTATTTAACAAAAAAAAAAGCCCAAACCTGTTGTGATAATGTGTCAAAATAAACCTTTGCAGTTTAGCATACTTCCTCCAAGTGATGGACTTTTCACCCTGTTATGAGATCATCACACGTGGTCCATATTCCATAATTTATATTTCATCGAGTTTTCAGATTTCAGATCTACTTACTTATCCATGAAAATCAATATAATATCTGTATCCATTTATTAAGTTGTGATGGAAAGGACATGAGTCATCACTGGCTAACTTTACTTTGTTCAATATGATACAGCATCAGCTTAATAGCCTCTGAAGATCTTGTCACATTTAGCTATACACCACCAATGTGGCAATCACTTCTTCTTTAATAGTGATTTGTATGTCCAACCCCTTTCAATGCTATTGATGTGTTTCGGTCATTAACAGCTATATAGTTCTTCAGGTGTGCAGTAGGTGTGCTTTCAAGTGTATCACTACACATGCAAGGTGCAAAACAGAAGTGGCAAAGGAATATAAATGTTGATTTACTTCAAGGCTGTGTTTGTGTTTGTGTGTGTATCCTTCTCCAAATGTAACCCTGATACCATCTTCAAATGTTTGTTTAGTGAAAAAAAAAAAAAATTGCAAGGACAATGACAAGGTCTGTATAAGGATAAGTATGATCACTTGTCTGTATAAGAAATAGCAAAGTAAGCAATTGTTGTAATTTTGTACAAAGAAGATCTGGAAAACGTCTTCCCAAGCTTCTAGCTTAAGCTCTAGATATGTTTACCTCTGTAACTGACTGAAATGGTTCTCTGTTGAAGGATCATCCTAACAAATCATCCTTAGGAATGCCTTGGATGCCACGTTCAGAATTTTTGTACTACTTAAGTACCTTAGATACCATTTTGATTCACTGATAAACTTGAGAAGCTCAATGAGCCTGTTGTAATAGAAAGGACTTGAGAGATCCCTGGCTAACTTTAGCGCTTAGAGAGATTTTAGTGACAGAAAACCCTTCAGCATTGATCTAGGCAATAAATTTAGCCATCATAAAGAAATTTGGGGTGTGCTAATAAGTTCTTTACAAAAGGTGTTTGTGTTTGTGCATTAACAAGATCTGACGTTCTCCTCTTCTTTAGTTGAGGGACAGACCAGATAAAAGTGCAGTATTGAAAGTAAGCTGGACAAGATGAACAGGAAACCTCGGTTTTGCAATCTGTAAGTGCAACTATCAAGTTACTTCAGTTATGATGCTGAGAACTGTTTACTAAACAGCAAACAAGCTGCTGAAGAGGTCTCCATATAGATACACTTTCACATGCCTTTTTTATGAACCTTGGATTATTTGAGGCAAGGGAATTGGATCAAAACTGTCTTAAGTGCAAAGGACTGCGTTGAAGGCCAGGCACAAGGTGTCATGAGGCCAGTGGAAATCCTGTTACTCATTTCACTGGACTCAGATCCATTCTGTAGTTATTTAACCTCATCTGCACTCATTGGCATAACGCTGATACTTGCAGCCAGGGCAGGTGAAATCTGATCTAATGGGGGAGAAGAACTATGCTGTGACAGCCTCAGACAGGACCACACATTGCACCAGCTGGCATTACTGGGTAACTCCTCACCTGCTAACTACCTTGCCCTTTCGCAATATGCAAACATCCGTCCCCAAAACTGTTGGGAATTATACCATGTGGATGGCATCCTTGAAAATTATACCATAATGAGTATTCTGCTTTTTAAAACATATTATCTGAATAGTATTATGTGAACAGTAATTAATTCTGGTAGGCTCAGAACAGGATTATGAAACTACAGTCTAGTCTATCTAATCAATTTATTGCATCAAAACACCAAAGAAAGAAACAGAAATGGGGAAAAAATATTCTGTCCACAAACTAGGTTTTCTTGTGCTGTGAACAAAAATATCAATTCCCTAAGGAGGAAGAGAATTATGCTGCAAGTCTGCTGTAGCATTCATGGTACCAGAGCTGATATAATAATTATTACTCACGTCATCTTCGTGAAATAGAGGAAGAAAACAAAGGTGAACTAAATGGTCATAAAAAGTACTTGAGCTAGGGAAGGTGCTTTTCTGGAACACAGACTTCTCTGCGTGCTGTGGATTTAATTTTGACAATTTGAAATAGACTCGATCAGAAAGCAGAATTTTTCCTCTGGAGGAATAGTCTAATTTTTCAACCTGGAAGTCCTAAAATGAAACGTGAATGAGAGGATTCAAGACCAATAATTACAATAACAACATTGTAAATGTATAAATACAGAGGTTTGTTTTCATTTCAGATCTGATCAATAATACCTTACTTCTAGTTCATAATGAAAGTGAAGTATTTAACCTGCAGTTGAACACTGCAGTGGCGTCACCTACTAAGAAAATCAAAACAATTTAACTTTTTCCTCCCCGGAGTGAATGACCATTTCTGAGCCTCTAGTCTTGCCAGCGGCCAAATTCAGGGGACAACAATATGACAAAGATTAAACACAAAGATGACAGTTGCAGGGGGGTGGGAAGGGAGAGACCCGATGAGAAAGTAAAATTACCTTGGGATTGATAGTTAGTATATGCAGCGCTTTTCTGGAAAACTTTTACTCTAAGGTTTGTTTTTAAGGGAACACAGTCTGGAATTTGGGGGTTGAAATGAGGATTAGGAATGCGCTCTCTTCAGCCTGTCTCTCTCCTTCTCAGAAACCTGTGCTCCTGCACTTTAAAGGCATCCCAGGCTGCAGGGCAGACTGCCCTGTTGCTGATGCTGGGTCAGACCATCCTTCACGTTTCCCTTCCAAGCGTGCCCTGGAACCGCAGCACGCTGCTGAGGTCTCCTGCAGGTCTGTTACACATCTGTGTTGTGCTCAGCAGAGAGATTTGACTTTCTCTTCTCTTTCTTGTTTTAAATTTGCCTAGAGGTAATGTCCAAAGAGTGTATTTCATTTCAGGCCCCCATAATTACTTGAAAACCTGACCCTAATTAGTTCTTATTTCAATTATCCCCTGCTGTCACAGTTTCTAGTACTCTTCACCCTCCTCCCTTGCTTATCTCCGCATATTTACTTCTCTGAAGTTCACTTACTTCTCTGAAGTTCACTCACACAGTGTCAGCTCACAAAGCTGAGTGTTACTACTTGCATTTAAGGTCAGAATCCAGGAACAAGATGGGTGTCAAATATTTTGGCAAATATCTTTGTGCCTATTTCAAAGTTTGAACATCTTATATCCGCTAAGGGAGGCCATTTCCCTAAGTCAGCTGGGCTGCTGTTGACCTGTGGTGGTGTCATCAGGTAGAAGTTTTGAGGCAGTGTATGCAATCGTAATGTCAATAGCACTGCGTAAATTGTATTCTGTTCTGATCACTAATCAAAGTCTAACCCTAGTAACACACGAACCTCCCCTATTCTGATGTGAAGGCTTATAAAGCAAGTTCATATGGGTCAAATAATTTGAAATGTGTAACCAGCCAACTGTATACCCAGCTCCCCAGGGTGTACTAACAGTATGTTAGCATTCAGAAGGCGGCCAGTTGCAGCTGGTTTCAGTTGTCAGTCTTGTTCTAACAATAGTTAAGTGAAAAGCTGATGAGAGAGGGTAGTTTTGTGACCAAGGCCGAGCTTTGAGATGGGCTTAATTTCTAGCTTTTCCAACATCCTGGAATGTATCTAGTAGTACTTCAGATCCCAATCAGTAAAATAAGGTTAACAGTACTGATCTTATATCAGTCACGTATGTTTTCTTTTTAAAGTAGTCTGCTATTTGAGGCTGGCATGATTTCCTTCTGGATCATACTAGCAAAGGTGGTAACAGTAATGATTGGAGCTTCTGGGCAACTGAGCAGCACAAATAATAATGAAGAGCACAAATCATTCCAGCGAAGAGCTGATGAGTATCTGCTTGCATAGAGACTCTGAGGATCTTTTTGCTTCTTTTTTATCAGTAGTGATTTGTGTGTATTGTCTTTGCTAGTGCATTGTGCTTCACTGCTGTAGTCGAAGCAGAACATTAGAGCTGAATACTCTCTTTTGATAAATTTCATCTGCAAATTAATCAGCTTCCTTTCTCCTGAAAGAGAAGAATGTCTGTTTTCTTCTGCCATTTGGGTTGGCTGGTAATTAGTCTTCTGACCTGTGTCACTGGGACATCATCAGGCACTTGGAAGTCTTGACAACCTCTTCAGCTGATAGATAAGGCAGTAAAAACAGTTCTGTTTTTCTATTGTCTTCAATATTGAAAGATCTCAATATTTACAATATTCGTAAGTTAGCTGCTCAGTATTCACGTATCTGTAGTCACTTCCCTACCTCAGCTCTTACCATAATGCTAACCAGTGAAATGAATTTTGGTTTTTTAAAGAATTGTATACTGTACTTACAGACCTTGTGCAGCATGCCATTTGCACAAATAAACTCAGTCTAAAAAAACTGAAGGGTTCGGAAGGAGTAGAAATGGTAACAGCATAAAGTACGTTCCGTACTAAAATAGGTGTTGTGTTAAATGCTCTAGAAAAAAAACTGATGAACTTGCACAGATCATTGCAAACTACACAAAGTGTTAGTAAGAATTTGCAAGAAAAGTGATTGGGGAAAAAGGCTTCTGATTTTGCTTTATCTAAGTGTTCCTGTTGCACATCTAAAGGGAGTGTTGCAAGGTATGTGATTTCTTTTTTTTTTGTGATCTTTGTACCAATCCAAAAGGAGGATGGTTTACATCTCATTGTCAGTTCTTACGTTCTCATGTACTATTTCCAGAATTTTGAAGTTTGTTTGTTTGGGTTTTTTTTTTTTGACACACAGTTGCATCTGTGGATATCCATTGCCATAATATATTTGGCTTTATATGTGTAATCTCCTCATCTGTCGCACCTTCTGTAGAATTGCACAGGTTGAAGCCCTTATCAGGGACAAGACTAGTACCAATTGAAGCAGGAGTGAAATTAGGCCATCAGAGACCTCATTTCTACTGGAAAATGCATGAGCTGGAAAAAAAAAGTAGCTTGGCTTTCAGATTTAAGGATGCTCTGACAGAACTGGTAGTAATGAAATCCAAACAAAACACCATTTTGCATGTGAACTGAGCAAATTTGATGTGAAAGTTACTGATTCACAGCGTACCCAGAAGCCTGAAATCAGTGTAGTGTGGCATGGACATATGGCTTGTCTGAGGGAAGCTATTTGCAATACCCAAGTCTAACATACGATTCGTTATGTACTATTTTAAAGAAAACTCTAAGAGGTTCTATACGAAACATGAACAGAAAATGCCTGCCTGCCAATGGAAATGAATTGAGGTGAATCTGCCTGATCATAATACTTCAGAAATATATATGTATACCTATTCATCTGCCTATTTTTTAATGCACTTGTAATGCCCACTACAGATGGTGTTGTGTTCCCGTAGACAACTTGATGGTTCCACCAAAATTTTTGACAGAAGCCAGCCTGAAGGTTGTCTAGCCAACCGCTCAGCCCACACACTGAGAGTTAAGTCCACCAAATGGATCCCTTTGCTGTCTGGGCTTTTTAATTTCCCAGCAAAACATTTGAAAAAAATGCAGTTAAACCTTCCTGCCAACTGCATTAGGTAGTCAAAGGATCTCTCTGATAAGGTAAGGTTGTGGCCTGAACACAGCTCATTCTGGCTTACGGTGGGCCGTCCAGATAAATAGGAGAGGGTACACTGCATAAGTGGCTGTGGGTGTCTATTTTACTTCTACAGATACCTTCCAGATAATTATTTTATGTATCCATACAGTTTCAGTAAGTCTGAGGCTATTAGGAGCTAGAGGTCTTCATTGCAGATCTTCTGTGGAAGCTCTACTAACTATACAGATTTTTTTTTCTTACGGTGGGCCGTCCAGATAAATAGGAGAGGGTACACTGCATAAGTGGCTGTGGGTGTCTATTTTACTTCTACAGATACCTTCCAGATAATTATTTTATGTATCCATACAGTTTCAGTAAGTCTGAGGCTATTAGGAGCTAGAGGTCTTCATTGCAGATCTTCTGTGGAAGCTCTACTAGCTATACAGATTTTTTTTTTATTTATTTTTGAAGGAAAAATAGATAAAATGTATTTCCCATTTAATTCAAAGGAGCAATTCTATAGGGATGAGGTTAAAACAGGCTAAGGCATCTTAGGATATTTAAAAACTGACATTTATTAGAGCATAAAAGCACACTTTTATTGGCTTACTGCAGAATTTACAGTTGCAGTTAAGAACATTACCTTACAGTATATTTCAAAGAATTCTATTATCTGTACCGTGGTACCTTAGCTGGTAAAAAGTTTGCTTGATGTATGTACATTACTTTACTGACTTGCACTTTACTCCGTGATAGATTTATTTCTTTAAGTGACACTGAAAGTAATAAATATGAGACTTCAAATGAAAAACATTTTTATTGGCACAGTGGAGAGAGAAAGAAAAAGCAGTGTATAAAATCTTGGCACAAGCAGTCTACACTTGTGAAGTGAGGCCAAATTAGTGAGGAAAAACAGTTAGAATGGAGCTTCAGCATGCTGTTCATTTTCCAATAGTTTTAAAAAAAGAAAGACTGAAGGCCTGGTTGTGAATTTTTCACTGAAGTGCAAGCAGTGGTGTATTTTATTGCATTATGGAAAATGGAGGGTTTTTCCTGGTTCCAAGAATATCCCACTGCACTATTTGCCACAGTTCAATATTACTGTGTGTGCTACTCAGAGGTGTACTATGGATGTGCAATTCATCGTAAGAGTTCGTCATGCTGGGTAGGAGGGTTGAAAAAAAATGCAATAGCAGTGGATTTTAGTAACAACTTTCACACAGCATATACCCTGAATGGTTTGCAGTTAATTTGTTCAGTTACCAACACAGAGACAGAGGTCAGGTCTTCCTTGTATGCGTAAGGAGAAGGTCAAGAGCTGTTTTGCACTGAGAAGGTGTCAATTCTTTCCACATCCCATAAGAAATGCACAAGCACTTGCAAAGCAGGTAACTATTCATTAATAGCCCAGAAAAGGTGATAGCTAGTTATAAAAACTTATTTCTGATGCTGGGAACCCAGAGATTATATGATATCAGATGGACCTATGGTCAAGGCACAGCACGCTGTGCAGATCCCATCTATGGTGAGGTTCATCAGCTCTAAGATCACTGGTATTCTTAGAAGGTCTTGGTCAAAATACAGATTTCTCAATCAATGACAGCAGTCAGGACTGGAATATGGACTTAGCTTTGAAGAGTGCCTTGGACAATGCACTCTAATATTCTTACCTTATTAATAAAGCTGCCATTCCTGATCAAGTGCATATAATATTTCAATTGAACAAGACAATATACTATACATATACTTGAGATTAATATGCTTTGACTACATGTACATCTACTAACTATACATTGACTGTATATATATTGACTAAATAGCAATCACAGACATCCATGATACAGAGACATACACCTAGATTAACCATTATGTGGATCACAGACTCCTTGTACGATATTCTTCCAGGCTAACCACTGCAAGGGCACTTTGATCTTTCTTGTTGAGATCTGAAATAAAGGCAAGCTACTGTGTACAGACAGGAAGATTGACAGGTTTTGGGGAACTAGAATTTCCATTTAAAGTTAATATGAGCTAACATTACAGTTTTTAATTTCTAGCCATTAGTGATATATTATAATGAACCTGTGTCTCGAATTTTCTGTTTTAAACTTGACTACTGTCTCCATACCTTACACACTGTCCTTATTTAACTCCTACCCTCCTTCACTGTGTTAGAAGTCTAGTGTGCAAGCCCCCTGAAGTTAGTAGAAATTAATCAATAAGAATTAGTGCAGAGAGATCCATGTCAAATGACAGTGAGAAGATATCCAAGATACTGACTTCCTATATTGTCCTCCCTTCTGATTTTCCTTTTATGTCTTCCTCTGCTGCTCTGTCACCACCTTGCACTTGAGTATTGGCAGTGTGGTGTCATTCTACTTTCTTCTTATCTCTTCTAGCTCCCTTCTCATCCTCAAGTCCTCCTCTCTATTCCTGTTGTTCCAGGGATTTCCTATTAAACATTTCTAGTTTGACATGATATGAACCTGTCTTGGGTTTGCGTGGCAAGGTTTTGG